>NW_004444106.1:4335729-4383205 GCF_000243295.1 Trichechus manatus latirostris | reverse complement strand
GGTGTTGGTGAAAAAGATTGAATTTACCATGGGCTGCCAGAAGAATGAACAAGTCTGTCTTGGAAGAAGTACACTAGAGTGCTCCTTGGAAGCAAGGATGGTGAGACTTTTTCTCAGGTACTCTGGACATGTTATTAGGAGGGACCAGTCCCTGGAAAAGGCCATCATGCTTGGTAAGGTAGAAGGTCAGCAAAAAAGAGGAAGACCCTCCAAAATATGGATTGACACAGCAGCTGCAACAATGGGCTCAAACATAGCAACCATTGTGAGAATGGCGCAAGACTAGGCAGTGTTTCGTTCTGTTGTACATAGGGTAACTATGAGTCAGAACTGACTCCACAGCACCTAACAACAATGCAACAGAAAACTTTAAAATGCGTCTACTCTAGATCCAACAAGTCCAGGTTTAGGCATATATCCTAGAGAGCCTCCTGCACATGTGCAGTAGGAGACATGCACAAGAAAGTTCGTAGCACAGTTGTTTGCAATAGGAAAAAAATACTGGAAACCACTCAATGTCCATTGACAGGAAAATTGTGGAATGTTTGTACAATGAAATATTTAAGGTAGTAAAAATGAAGGAACCTCAGTTCCTCTTATTAACAGGGAGAACTCTCAGGGATATAATGTTGATTAAACATACCAACTTCGAGAAAAATACAGTATGATTCCATTTTTGCATAAAGTTCAAAAGCATGCAAAACCAAATAGTATTTTCTTTAAGGATACACATATGTTTATTAAAATATGATTAGCATAAATTTCAGAATAATGGACTATCTCTGGAGGAGCGAGAAAAGGATGAGCTCAGGAAGGACCACATGGGAGGGGGTAGCTTCAGGATACGGGTAATGTTCTACCATATTTCATTGATTCTGAGAGGCCATTTTTTTTTCACATTTTAACATCTCTGAAATGAGCGTGTGTCTTATAAGCTATGGCATCTTAGAATTATACCTGTGATATCAATATTTCTTTCTTAGTGTTCCATAAAATACAATGGAATCAATGAAATACAGCTAGTTTTGAAGTTATATGGTGAAAACATAGATGTTCAGTTTACTTTTAGTTGTTTATATCTTACAGATAAGTTTTTTTAATATATTTGACATATAATAAAAAGGTTAAATAGAATATGATTATGGTTCACATTAATATAGGGTGTTGAGGAATAGGCATAGGGACACTTTATATGGCATTAAGAATTTAGATGGTGATCATATTTAAAGATAAAGGGGATAGGGTCAGGAATAAGATCATAAATTTTGAGAAAGATAGGGATAGGAATAGATACCCTTAGGAACCAGGATGGTGTAATGGAGAGTATGGAAATTTGGAAAAGGGTTTGGTCCTAAAGTCAAGAACAGTAAGAATAAAAAGGACAAAGGTGGGTCATAAAACAATACGTGTACTGACTATTTAATGAGAAACTATTTGTTCTGTAAACGTTCACCTAAAGTACAATAAAAAAAATTTTTTTTTTTAAATAAAAAAAAGGACAAAGGTGAGAAACAGGGTTGGGGCTCAAGAGCAGCACTGTCCAATAGAACTTTCTACAATGATGGAAATTTCTTTATCTGCACTGTTCAATATGGTAGCCACTAGACACATGTAGTTACTGGACATGTGAAATGTGGCTGTGTGACTGAGCAACAGAATTTTTTATTTTATTCCATTTTAATTAATTTAAGTTTAAATAGACACTTGTGGCTAGTAGCTGCAGTCTTGCACAGTGCAGCTCTAGAGAGTCCCCAGAGAAGGCCTCACAAGAGAGGCTCCTGAATCCAGATAGAGGGCAAGGACAGGGCACCAGCTCCAGGACACTCACCAGCCACTATGAACAGAAAGATGCCAAAGCCCAGGACGGAGTAAGGCCACTGCACAGAGTACTGTGGGGGGCTGGGCTTCATCGTCAGCTCTCGGATCTCCAGGGCATGCAGCAACAAGGCCAGGAAAGCACAGGTCCCTGCAGGATCATAGAGCGGTGCCTTCGCTCTCCTTTCATGATTCCTGCCCTTGCTTCAGCTTTCCTCAGACTTATATAGACAAAGCCACATGGCCTAGAGCCTGTGTGGCTCCTGCTTGGAGAGTCCGTTATCCTGCCTGCATCTCTTGCCTTCTCTAAGCCAATAATCCCTACTCCACATGCCTGTCCTGCCCTCCTCCCCAAATCATCTCAAAACCCATGTGACCCCCATAATCAGAAGTCCTTGCCCTGTACTCTCTGTGCCCATGCCCTTGGCTGACTTCAGGCTGGGCCTTCTGGATGTGACATTTTGGATGAAACTCATCCTAATTTTCCCATTGTGTCTGTTCTATCTACTCCTAGTGGGAGCCTCCCAGAGTAGGACCTTTGTAACCCTTTTAAAGTCAAAAGGTTCCAAAAGGCAGAGATGATTGTCTCTTCTATCCATTCATTCAAAACAATTTTTTAGATTTCATTTTCCTATGCCAGATTCTATGACAATCACTGGGATAGAGATTTGGGTAGAAAGACCCCCCAGACAACTGGCCACAGCCAATGTGGTAAGGACTGTGTTAGCTGGAAGTATAGAGTGACTGGTGCTGAGGAGCCCACAGAAGAGGGACCATAAATTCTGAGAGGGCAGGTGTGGGGGTGGGTTACGTACTTGGGAAAGAAGGCAACAGAACAGTGGGGCCTAAAAAATCATGCCTCTCTCGACATCCTTGATGCTTCTCATAGACAAACACCAACCACCCCCCTTGTTTTGGACCTCTCCCCAAGGCCTGCCTGGTTGTTCATACCTGTGAGAAAGCTGATGGAGGCTGACACAAAATTGTGCTTCTGGATCTTTGGAAAGAGCTGAGATGCAAAGGACACCATGATGAAGGTTGTGAGGAAAGACAAGACGACTGCAGAAAGCAGGAAAACTCGGCCAAGCAGGATGTAAACTGCAGGGGAGGGAGAGCCAGGGCTGGAGCTAAGGACTTGACCACAAAGGGCAGAGCCCCTGCAGAGTGTGAACAGGGATGACCCCTGAAGCCTCCACCACTCTCAGGTCCCAAAGCATGGCCTTTCAGCTATGGTTCTGGCCCTGCCACTTTGCCCCCAAGAATATTCTGGCCTTACCATTTCGTCCCCAACAACATGGAACTATAAGAAAAAAAAATTGACACTGAAATCATAAATTAATTCTTAATAAATACGTGAATTTAGTTGTATCAAACCATCTGTGGGGAAAACAGTGGTTTTAATAAACAACATATAATGAAAGTTTTGTGTTAAATTTTATTGCACATGGAAAAGTGAAGAATCACATCTGTATTCTGAGATAATAAAAAACTCACCCATAAGAAATCAGAATTTCCTGAGGTCAAAACGTTATGAACTCTGCAGGGAGCCCCAAAATCCTATTTAATTTGCCTAGTTAATAGGAGTAATGAAACAGATCAAAAATAGCAAGGCCAGAGTCTGCTAAACAGATTTTTTCTCCTACTGATGGCATGATTCAGGCCCAGCTTACACTTCGTTTGTCTACCCTCCTGAGCATGCAGAGACGGACAGCTGGGAATGGGACACAGAGACAAAGGTATTTTTGGGGTCATGCATTGCTGAAGACCCAGATATCCTAGAATCTACCCTTGTATTAAACCGGCGTCTCTCAACTGGGGCAATTTTACCCTGCACAGGGGACATTTGACAATATCTAAAGATATTTTTGGCTGTCACAACTTGGGGAGGGGGGACTGCTACTGGCATCTGGTGGGTAGAGCTCAGGGATGCTACTAAGCAATCTGCAAGGCACAGAACAGCCCACACACCAAATAATTATTCAGCCTGAAATGCCTATAGTGCTGAGGTTGAGAAACCCTGGATAAGGAGATCACAATCTGGTCCATCTTCCCCAAGGTGGCATCTCCTATTACTAAGAGATATTCTCTATATTTCCCTGGGTTGCCTCTTTTCCAACACAAACATCCTCATGACATTCAAAAAGTCCGTGTAATACATGGGTTCAAGTACCTTCATAGTCCTCTGAACTCACATATTTGTGTACATTTCTAGGCCTGAGCACAGTATCTGCAGAGCTGCTGCATACAGCTGGACTGGTGTGTGGCCATTAAAGATGCCTTCTTTTGAATGAGCAGTGTGGCAGGTAAGTACTGGCTGGACTTGGCTTTAGAAGACCTTGGCTTTTGTCCCAGCTTTACCACTTACTAGCTGCGTAACTTTGGGGATATTGTTAAAACTTTAAGGACTTCAGTTTCCCTATTTGGAAAAGGGAGGATATAACACCTGCCTAAGGGGAAAAGTGAGGGGCTGAAATCCTGCATTCTGTACTCTGCTAACCAGTCTCTTCTCCCTAACTAGGAGCTATGTCCACTCAAAAGCTGTGTCCACCCATGCCATCCGTATGGCAGCCCCGAGAGGTGGTTCAGCCTCACAGAGTAGAGCAGGATCCTCCTCCCTCATCCCAGGTAGAACACTCCTATCCTAGAAATAAACTTTGTTGCTGACACATGTGCTTCTGACTCCAGTGGTCAATCTGACATTATTAACCCCTTGCTAGCCTACTACTTTCTTTGAATCCTGAGGCATTAGAGACTCAGAGGTTTATTAAATTCTGTCCTCCCTGCTCCCAACCTGTCCTGTAGTCCCTCAGACCCCACATTGGCCGTTTCCCTTTCCCCCATCCCCATCTCCATCCCTCCTTACTAGATAAGGGTCGAGGCTTCCAGCATTTGATATGGAAGCAGTTCTCAAACAGACCACTGAAATACTCTTCATGGGACTCCTCGTTTATAAGCCGCACCCAGAAGGGAAAGATGGAGACCAGCAGTATGAGAAGGTAGCCCAGGGAGGTCAAGGCGGGGGCTATGGCCCAGGTGAATCGTTTCATGCTCCTGCCATCTAAAGTCAGCATTACCTGTGTAAGGGAAAAGTGACAGCAAGAGGTGGCTTTAGAAGATCATGGCTTTTATCCCAACTTTACCACTTACTAGCTGTGTAGCCTTGGGGAAGATGCTAAAACTCTCAGGACTTCAGTTTCCCTCTTTGGAAATGGGAAGATATAACACCTGCCCAATAAGGTCATTGTAAGGACTAAATGAAATAATGCATCTAGAAGTGTCAAGCACAGTGCTTGGTGCTCAGGTACTCGACTAAGATTTGGGGTGGATGCTGGGTTGAATACTGACCCCCCAAAATTTATGTCTACCTGGAACCTCAAAATGTGACCATTCAGAACTAGGGTCTTTCAAGATGTAATTAGTTAAGATGAGGTCATATTGGATTAGGGTAGGCCCTAAATTCAGTATGACTGTTATCTATAAGAAGAGGGGGATTTGAACACAGAGACACAGACACAGAGGGAAGGCAGACATGTAAAGACAGAGGCAGAGATTGGAGTTATGCTGTCACAAGCCAAGGAATGCCTGAGCTGTCAGAAGCTGGAAGAGGCAAGGAAGGTCCGCTGAAGGCTGCAGAGGGAACATGGCCCTACCGACACCTTGATTTTGGACTTCTAGCCTCCAGAACTGTGAGAAAATAAATCTGTTGTTTTAAGCCACGCAGTTTTGTGATACTTTGTTATGGCAGCTGTAGGAAACTAATACAGGAGGCTTCTCCTAAAATTCAAACATCCCTGTGGGGAAAGCGGTAGTAGCATTCACAACTTAAGGGCAAATTTATTCGACTAATCTGCTTTCCTCTCTCTTTGCTGAGCCTGGCCTCTTGAGGAGCAAGAGTGTTCCTGAGGCGGGTGAGGGAAGAGCAGGGGAAGGAGAGGAGGTGGTTTGAAGGCTAACATGCTGCAGGGAGGGCAGGCCATGTCGTGAGGTACCCAGATGGCAGCATGACAACCCTGGCTACCTGGCAGTGCACAAGGAGGGGACATCAGGAGGTGAGAGAGAGAGACATGAAAAAGGAGGCAAGTGGCACCTAAGACAAAAACCCTTCCTTCCAAGTCACACCAAAAGCCAGGCCTGGAGACTCTTGCCTAAGCAGGGCTGTGCTTGGCAGCACCAAGGTTTTCAAGCTGTGATGGTGAGCGCAGAAGACAAGGCCCTCAGAGTGAGAGGCACTTCTCTCTTTTTGCCCCACTCCCATACTAACACTAGATTCAGTCCCCAAGTGTCCTGGACTCTGCACGGATCAGGATTGATGCAGGCCCTTGCTGCGGCTGGGGGAGGAGGAGACTTTGAGGCTTTGGGAACTGCTGATCACTACAGCAGAACAAGCCTAATGGCAGAGGGCAGAGGTATGGATCCCTCCCACCCCACTCCACTTGACTATGCTATTTATAAATGGGTAAATAATTGTTCCTCTCTGAATGTTGTCGGAGCTATTTGGAAATACTCTAATGTCCTTTCTCCTACCTTTCTGTCATTCACTAGTTTCTCTTCTTCCCACGTGAAAAATTTTATCATTCCCTCTTCCTACATCTCCCCTTTTGATCTTTCGTCCATTCTCCAGGCTGTACTGATGAGTCACTTTGACTTCAGGGCCTCAGCCTCCTTAGTTCTCAAATGTTGAAGTCATTTGGACCAGATAGTGCGGAAGCATCTACCTCTAAAGCTCTCCAGGTAGAAGGCATGGCTATACCCTGCTCGTGTCCTCTATGTGGGATGGAACACACTAGGGATTTTCATTTGGTGGTCTGCACTCCTCCATTTTCCCCCACCCCCCCTACCTCAACTTGTCTAGAACTGACCTTCGCTTCTTCCCTCTTTCAGCCATTCTCTCAACCCCAAACTCTAGCCTTGAGCTTATGCTGGTTTCTCCCTTTCTTCCACACTTCCATCTCATCAACCTTCCTTGTCTTCTCAGTTTTTCTTTCCTAAAGTTCCCCAAGCATCCATCCTTCCTCTTCCCACGACTGCCACATGTCCCTCCACACCTGGACACTGCAATTGTGCCCAAGCAGACTGCAGCCTCCATGACTTGGTTCATTCTTGTGGAGTGCCCTCTCTGCTCCCCTTAGCCTTTTAACAGTGCAGCTTGGTCCTTTCTGCTTCATGCAGCCCTCCCAAGTCACCAGCCATTATCCATTCCCATAAAAAAAAATTAACTGTGCACTTACTGGTGGTCCTATGCCTGGCCAGTGCCAATGGTGGGGATTCAAAGATGCAGGAAAGACAAGAACTCGCCAGATCTTTGTAACAATGGGGGGAAAGAGACGTAAACAAGTCACAAGGGTACAGTGCACTTCCTCTTCCCAGCCTGGGGTTATCCCAGAGCACCACTTGCCTGAACACTCTCCAGTGAAGAGGACCTTGTCCTTCCTTCTCTGGGCACTAAGCCAGGCCCTGCATGAAGCAGCCCTTAGGGTTGTTACAGGACAACTGTGCCTCCAGGGGTGTGTGAATTAAGATTCACATAGATATAGATCAGGCTCAAACAATCATAGACATTTTATTCTAAAAAGATATTTATAGATCATTTTGCACTGATGAAGAAATGAAGATCCCGATAGAGGGAATGATTGGTCCCAGATCTCACAGAGAGACATTGCTGGCACAGAAACTAAAATCCTGCATCCCAGGGCATCCTGCCTTCCCAGCCACCAGTGGCCAGCAGAATTTAGTGGAACCAGTGAATTCTTTTCTAATAGGTATGTGCATGTGCATTGTGCGAAAGGGAGAGAGAATTGGGGGAGGGGCGTAGGATTACCAACTTCTTATTTCGTCAAGGGCATTCAAGATAAAAAACAAAAATGCTATCTAGTATCTCTCACATTTTTACTTAATTATAAAAAGGACATGTAACACCGGAGAGTGGAAGAGCTCTATACTCCATGGTGCCTGGACTAGCATTGGGGAAACACTTGCTTGGATGGAGGCTTCTTAATCCCAGGCTTCTCTGCAAGTGTCTCCTTGGGCCATTCTTCAGCAGCCTGAGCTGTTGCACCATCACCTCCCCAATCCCTGTGCACCAAGACAATTCCCATCACCCCTGTACTGGGGTATGAAGCAGGTGGGCAATGTAAAGTGCATCCTAGGTTGGAATGGGGAAGAAACCAGAAGGGAACTGTCTGGGACATGGGGGTCGCTCATTCCTCACTTTTCCTGCCAGTAATTCGTGGCTAGTTGACCTACTGATGGTCGGAGTTTCTTTCCTGCTGACACCGCACCTCAGATCCTTTCGTCTTTAGACCAGACTCTGCCTTTCCATGGCTCCAAAGCCACGGTGACATTTTCCAAGCCCAAAGATGGGCCTTAATCTGGCCATGCGCCCCCAGACCGGCCTGTCCATCCCAAAAGACCAGCGGACTGCCTCCCCTGTCCCCCATCGTCCCCCGCCCCCGACTGCACCACTGTCTGGGTGTCCTGAGCAGCCAAGTGGATCCCTACATTGGGGGCGGGGGGTGGGGTGGGCACTTCTCTGGCGCCTTCTTCTTCCGCAGTCCTGGAGCTTCCGTTGGCCCGGAAGCCCTGGCTCGGGGGAAGTTTCAGTCTCCATGCGGAACCTACTCAGCCCTCAGGCCCCTGGGCGCCGAGCTGCGGGCCCTGTGGGAGTAGAGTAGGGGACTCACCCCTCCCCACCGGCCAACCCCCGCCACCCACGGCCGCTTACCTGGTCTTTTGGTGGAGTAAACTGGCGTGAGGATTTGTTCACAGTGCGGGTCTCGCTCACCTCACCGATGGGCCAAACAGGATGGGGGTTGGGGTAATCTGGAGTGAGCGGTTCTGAATTCGAATTCCAGCTCTGCCATTACCAACAGGGTGACTTTGGGTAAGTTATTTCTCCTTTCTGGTTTTCCCATCTGTAAAACGGAAATAATAATTGTAGCTCCACCTGTGGGATTATTGAAAGGGTCCCATGAGATATGCCCGGGGAAGATCGCACTACTATACTTGCAGATACCAAAAAAAAAAAAAGCTGCCCAGGAGTCATTCAGACTCATGGCGACCCCATGTGTGTTAAAGAACTGTGCTCCATAGGGTTTTCAATGGCTGATTTTTCAGAAGTAGATGCACGGCCTTTCTTCCAAGGAGCCTCTAAGCGTGGGAGGTCCACCAATCAACCACCAGTCTTTCGCTTAGCAGCCAAGTGCCTTAACAGTTTGCATCTCCCAGGGAGTCTAATCCTACAGATAGATAGCACTAAATAAACATCAGCTATGCTCTAGAGCCTGGAAGAAGCCCTGAATTTCTCTGACTCCTCAGAACCTAGTGGTTCACTCCTGCTTCCCCAAGATCCTTGCCCACCTACTCTCCCAACCCTCCAAACTGCCTCTCACCCACATGTCTGGCACATACACTCTAATAATCACCTTCAGGCCTCCCTTGCACTAGCATTCATCTCCCCTGTTTCCACCTTCCCATAATAAGGCTGTCTGCACCTCTCACCAGCACCAATGGTATCCAGTCCGGGCTGGTTTTAAACTCTTCAAAGAGGTCGGCACTCCATGGAGGCAAGGACTGGAGGTGGTGGGATAGGGATGGTTCTAGTGGCATACTTTGAGCTAGATAAGTCATCTGTCCTGTTGTTTTGATTCTATACTCACCAAGGCAATGCCTTTCTAACTCATAAAACTTTAAAAGGCCAGGACCATGTTTGGCATCTCCTCACACCTTTTCACCACCCAGAACCCCTGGAAAACACTGAGTAATATTCAGAGACAACAGGAAGGGCTGAGAGACCATGGACAACTAACTTATTTTATCACCTGTCACACAAGGCATGTAACAGGCCCTTATAGTCAGAACTCCATCTGTTCTCAAGGTTCAGAACACAAGGGGCCTTTATTGTCTTAGCTGGGGCTGGGCAAAGATATAGCTGGAGAGGATTTGAACCAGGGGGTGGGGGTATACAGCATTGATCTCCCTACCCCCAACCCAGATTTTTATTCTCCAGGTGGCAGGGAAAATAGTTACCAACAACTTCCAGGTACAGTGACTCTGTGT
The DNA here is from genome assembly GCF_000243295.1 of Trichechus manatus latirostris. NCBI lineage: Eukaryota > Metazoa > Chordata > Mammalia > Sirenia > Trichechidae > Trichechus > Trichechus manatus. The sequence goes on along the minus strand of NW_004444106.1, from coordinate 4,373,335 downwards.
ATTCCTTCCCTTTTCTTTTGTTGCTGCCTGCGTCGTTCGATATTTTCCTCATAGTATCCTTCAAAATTGCAATTCAAGGTTTGAATTTTTCTTCAGTTCTTTCAGCTTGAGAAATGCTTAGTGTGTTCTTCCCTTTTGGTTTTCTAACTCCAGGTCTTTGCACATTTCATTATAATACTTACTTTGTCTTCTTGAGGTGCGGTTTGAAATCTTCAGCTCTTTTACTTCATCATTTCTTCCATTCACTTTAGCTACTTTATGTGCAAGAGCAAATTTCTCAGTCTCTTCTGACAATAATTTTGGTCTTTCTTTTCTGTCTTTTTAACGACCTTTTACTTTCCTCATGTATGATGTCCTTGATGACATTCCACAACTTGTCTGATCTTCTGTCATTAGTGTTCATTGTGTCAATTCTTTTCTTGAGATGGTCTCTAAATTCAGGTGGGATATACTCAAGGTCATATTTTGGTTCTCATGGACTTGCTCCGATTTTCTTCAGCTTCAACTTGAACTTGCATATGAGCAATTGATGGTCTTTTCCACAGTTGGCCCCTGGCCTGTTCTGACTGATGATACTGAGCTTCTCCATCGTCTCTTTCCACAGATGTAGTCGATTTGATTCCTGTGTATTCCATTTGGCCAGGTCCGTGTGTATAGTCGCTGTTTATGTTGTTGAAAAAAGGTATTTGCAATGAAGAAGTCATTGGTCTTCAGAAAATTCTATCATGTCATCTCTGGCGTCGTTTCTATCACTAAGGCCATATTTTCCAACTACTGATCCTTCTTCATTTCCAACTTTTGCATTCCAATCACCAGTAATTATCAATGCATCTTGACTGCATGTTTGATCAATTTCAGCCTGCAGAAGTTGGTGAAAATCTTCAATTTCCTCATCTTTTGCCTTAGTGGTTGGTGCGTAAATTTGAATAATAGTCGTATTAACTGGTCTTCCTTGCAGTCGTATGGATATTATCCTATCACTCACAGCGTTGTACTTCAGATCTTGAAATGTTCATTTTGATGATGAATGCAATGCCATTCCTCTTCAATTTGTCATTCCCTGCATAGTAGACCATATGATTGTCCAATTCAGAATGGCCAATACCAGTGCATTTCAGTTCACTAATGCCTAGGATATCGATCTTTATGTGTTCCATTTCATTTTTGACGACCTCTAATTTTCCTAGGTTCATACTTCGTACATTCCACGTTCTGATTATTAATGGATGTTTGCAGCTGTTTCTTCTTATTTTGAGTCACGCCACCTTAGCAAATGAAGGTCCCGAAAGCTGACTCCATTCACATCATTAAGGTCAACTCTACTTTGAGGAGGCAGTTTTTCCCCAGTCATATTTTGAGTGCCTACAACCTGAGGGGTTCATCTTCTGGCACTACATCAATGTTCTGCTATTCATCAGGTTTTCACTGGCTAATTTTTCCGGAAGTAGACTGTCAGGTCCTTCTTAGTCTTAGTCTGGAAGCTCCAGTGAAACCTGTCCACCATGGGTGACCCTACTGGTATTTGAAGCATCAATGGCATAGCTTCCAGCATCACAGCAACATACAAGCCACCACAGTATGACAAACTGAGAGGTGAGTGGTGGATGACTAATCTACCAGGTACTATTTGGCCTCTTTGTGTCCTTCTCCCAGCACTTGTGAAGAGTTGATGTCCTCTACTGTATTGATTCTCAGCCTTGGTTGCACATTAGAATCCCTAGGAACTTGTAAAATCCCAACATCCAGCCCATACCCCACACCAATTACATCAACTATCTGAGTTTGGGATGGAGGCATCAGTATTTTTAAAGCTCCCCAGGTGATTCCAATATGCAACCTAACTTGAGAATTCCTGCTGTACTGTGTCTTGTTGCAACTAGGAGCCATGGGATGGGGGAGGAGTGAGGAGGGCAGTTGTTACACTATGGATTTGGGTGACCAGCTGTCCTGATTTGCCTGGGACTGAGGGTTTCCCAGGATGCAGGACCTTCAGTGCTAAAACCAAGAAAGTCCCAGCAAACAGAGATGAGCTGGTCACCTTACAGTGAGTCTACAATGATGCAGTTGCACCTTAGTGAGTTCTAACAGCTTGGTGAACTAGTCTGTCCATAAGCAATACTTTTACCCAAAGAACAGAGGCCCCACTTTGGTACTGTTGGTACTGCCAAACAAACTCTTTTCTCCCCTTTCCTGGCCTCCACAAACACCTCTACCCTTAAAGCCAGGAATTTGACCCTGCACACTTACCTTGATCCCAAATGCCCTTCCCTACTACCTTTGTCTGCCTATCAGAATCCCACCCAGCCTTCAAGCCCAACTCTTCAAGTGCTGCCTCATCCCTGAAGCTTCTCAGACCTTACAGAAAGGAAGGGCCCTTTCTGTAGTGTGTGTATGTGAGGGTGGGGGGCAGGAGGGGAGAATGTTAAGGAGGAGAGAGCTAAAGAGTTCTGAGTGTCAAGTAGAGCAACTGGGCACACTAGCTTAGAGCTCAGCCTTGACCTCATAGAGTCTAAGTCCACACCCAGGGCATCCAGATACCAGGTCAGTCCTTACAGCAAATGTGACCCTTATTTAATGTTGATAATGACATATAAGAATGGTGGAGAAAGGAATGTGGCTGAGTACAGACAGGAGAGTTAAGACAAACAAGAGACTTTGGTTTCCAGTAAATTGATTCATTACATTCACGTGTCACATTGAGAAATTACTTGGTTTAGAAAATGTGCTCATTTATTAAGTGCATTTATGTCGTAAAACACAAAGAGATTCAGTAGTCTGCAGGACACTGAGAGGCAAAGTATTGGTCCAAGGAGACCCAAAAGCCACTTCCATCTACAGTTATAACAAACAGGACAGGTGAAATATAGGGAAATCTACTGGGTTCAAAGCTCACTCTACTGCTTTCCTGATCTACAAGTCTGAATCCAGGATTCCCTGATTCTTTTTCCATGACCTAACTCATTCCGTTTTCAGAGGATGAATTTGGAGATTTGGAAAGCAAACCATAGCATCTCCCTCTGATGTAGATTCTTGATATCAAACTAGTGCTAGTTAGGTTTCATTTTCATCATCATCTTTATAGTGTTGCATTATACCTCCTTCATGTATTCTCTGTCAGATAACAAGGCTTTCTGTAACAGGGCTTTGCCCATATTCATCATTCCTCCAAAGTGAACTCACTGATGCTGAATAAGGTGGGAATTCCATCTACCGGTTTTCATGCACTGAACATATCTGTGAGGTTTGTCCACCATGTGGATTTTCAGACTGAAGGCCTTCCCACACTCACTACACTCATAGGGTTTCTCCCCAGTGTGGATTGTCTGATGCTCAACAAGAGTTGAACTCCAACCAAAGGCTTTACCACATTTCTTTCATTCATGGTTTCTCTGTTGTATGAATTCTCAGATGATCAGTAAGGTATGAACTATACTTGACTGTTTTCTTACATTCTTTACTTCATAGGGTTTTATTCCACCATGAGTTTTCTTATGCTGAATAAGGTGAGAGTTCCAACTAAGGGTCTTCCCACATTGAATACATTCATAGGGTCTCTCTCCAGTGTGAATTCTATGATGTTTAATAAGGAGTGATGTTCTACTAAAAGATTTCCCACACTCATTACAATTATAAGGAGTTTCTCCTGTATGGACTCTCTGATGTTCAATGAGGTGTGAGTTATGACTATAAGTTTTCCCACAATCATTACATTCATACGGTCTCTCTTTGGTGTGAACTCGTTGATGTTCTATCAGATTAGAGCTCTGGCTAAAGGCTTTCCCACATTCATTACATTCATAGGGCTTCTCCCTTGTGTGGATTCTCTGATGTTGAGTAAGACTTGAGCTTCGACCAAAAGCTTTTCCACATTCATTACACATATAAGGCATCTCTCCTGTATGAATTATCTGATACTGAATAAGGTGTGAGCTTCGCCGGAAGGTTTTCCCACACTCACTGCATTCATAGGGTTTCTCTTCAGTATGTATTCTCTGATGATGAATCAGGTTTGAACTATGGTCAAAGGCTTTTCCACATTCATGACACTTATGAGGTTTCTCTTGCTTATGAATTCTTTCATGCTGAATAAGGTATGAGTTACGCCTAAATAATTTTCCACATATATTACACATTTGAGATTTCTCTTCAATAACAATTTGTGGCTGTTGGATAAAGTTTGAGATATTACTAAAGTTTTTTTCATAGTCGTAGGGTTCTTCTCTATTAAAGGATTCCCTCATGTTTGTTTTGTTCACATTGTTCACATTCATCTCCTTTATGTAGTTGTATCCTTACTTCAAGAGCTTTCTGCTTTATAATCCATTAATCTTCAGTCCAGGTCTCACCATCTGACAAAAAATATTAAAAAAGGTAAATGTAACAGTAAAAACTCCAGGTGGAAAAAAGATGATCAAAGTATTCTAGAAATATTTGACTCAAAAAGTATGAAAAACGGTCTTACAACATTGGGAAAAAATGGAAACAAGTCAAGCAGATTTGGAGAAAGTGATAGATAGGCTAAAATTAGGATTTATATATTAAGTAACTAACCTAAACAGATATACTAGGATTAGCAGGAGAGCAGAAAGAGGAGAGCCTCACTCTTGAGGTTCTGTCCATATGGTATACTCTGGTCTGTGGACTGTCTCTGTCGTAATAGGAAAGACTCCCTTGACATAATCAAGACACCCACCTCACTACTACTGCTGAGAGTATCTCTCCTTATACACAGATGCTCATACACTCACTCGTGAACACAGACGCACTCATACCTTACATGCACATTTTGGAAATAGTGCAAATTGGGAAGGAATAGGAGAAAAAGTTGTTTAAAACATGAAGCCTGAGGTAGAGAGAAATATTTCCATATCTATTCAAACTCAGAGAGAACATACACAAAGCACTCTGGCTGCATCCAAGGGAGGCATGATAGAAAAACATCTCCTGTTTATTTTAATACATTTCTCCTCTAAATTTTACTTATTAAATATGGTTTACTGAAGCTAGAGAAATTGTTTTACAGTGATATTAGAGAATGAGTCAGAATTGACTCAACAGCAACAGGTTTGGTGTTTTTGGTTTAGGCCTTCTACTTAGAAGGGAGTGCTCAGGAACATCTGATGCAGCATTGACATCAGCAGTGAAAGCCAAAAACGTACACAACCCCAATTTTATAAGATAACGGTCACTGCCTTTAAGGAATTTAATAATGATCTGTGATAGCTTATCAGATAATCATATTTATGCGTGTTCTCCACTGACAGGTATGCCCTCATCTTCTGTACATTCAGTTTGGATACTGGTTTTTACATCCTCTTGCACATGTGTTTACCTTATGTCAGATAGAGACCTCAAGTTCCTGGAGAGCAGAGACTGAAATGTCTGATAAAGGCATCAGATCTAAATATTAGTCAGGCAAGTCAGTTTTTTTTTTAGCAAGATACTATAATAAACTATGGCTACAAATACAGATCACTAGCTGATGCCTAGAACAGCACAGTCCAATAGAACTTTCTGCAGTGAAGGGAATGTTCTACATCTGCGCTGTCCAGTATGGTAGCCAATAGCCCCATGTGGCTATTGAGCACTTGAAATGTGGCTTGTGACTAAGGAACTGAATTCAGTTGTATTTCAATTTAATTTAAATAGCAAGTGGCTACTCTACTGGACAGCACAGCTCTGTTGTTGTTGGTGTTAGGTGCTGTTGAGTCGGTTCTGACTCATAGCGACCCTATGTACAGCAAAACAAAACACTGCCAGGTCCTGTGCCATCTTCACAATCGTTGCTATGTTTGAGCCCACTGTTGCAGCCACTGTGTCAGTCCATCTCATCAAGGGTCTTTCTCTTTTTCACTGACCCTCTACCAAGTATGTCCTTCGCTAGGGATAACATGTCCAAAGTACATGACATGTAGTGGACATGTCCTGATAACATGTGCAAAGTACATGAGATGAAGTCTCGCCATCCTTGCTTCTAAGGAGCACCTCTAGAGCTTTCTAAATCTGCCAAATTTGTCCTTTAGGGCTTGGGGCACCCAAACTTAGAAGTCCTTAAAAACTTCGTGCATTAAATAAGATGAAACACTAGACAGAGCAGATAACAAATATAGTCTCTTATCAACTCATCAACATGTGAAAAAAACCTATAATGTGGGCATGCTTCTACTTGGATTCGGAATACTTCACAAAGCAGTAGACTATCCTTCTGTACTTGGCTTAGGCACATCTTAAAATGAGGGATTTCTTCTCTGTCTACCATTTTCTGGTCCCTACCTGTCTTTCCAGCTTCGTTTCAATCTTCTCCCCTACACAAAGCTTCTTCTACTGTCTGCTGAGCCACTCTATTCATTATCTCCCACAACATGTTAAGGCTTAGACATTCCAGTCAATGTGCCTTTTACTTGGGCCACTGCCAGAGATTTAACAGCTTGCCCAACATATTGACTATAAATCCTACTGCTCTCAAGCCCTGTTCAAGTATCACCTTCTCCATGAAGCTAAAGATGATCCTTCTCATAACCCTTAGACTGCTTCTCATCTCTGTGAATCATATAATACTTCATTTATTCATGTCCATTCAGTACAGTTTATTGAGCACCAACAACATGCCAGGTACAGTTCCAGACTCTAAGTTATATTGATGAACAAAACATAGATCCTGCTCTCTAAGATCTTTCATTTTAGTGGGGGAAAATGGACAATAAACTACATGAATTACATACTACAGAGAAAAAAAGCACAGCATGAGAATTAGAGTGCTGGGGGAGGGAGTGAGGAGATTGGTTGCAACTTTAAATACCATAGTGCGGTGCAATGGATCACTTTTGTATAGCCTTTTTCATCATGGTCTTGTAACTCTCACTGAAGTGATTAGGTGGGACTGTACAAATAAGGTAATTGTGTCCCACCAAGGGGATTGGGCAGTTTTTGCCATCCCTCTGGGCTTGAAATGAGCCATCCCAGAGGCAGGAAAAAGAAGATCTCACCACCACTAAGGAAGGAGAGACCAGCAGGAGAGACTGGCAGGAGATGGTGTGGTGGGCTTCCCTGCCCATGGAGCGAGAAAGCTGAGTGCCTTTGGGCAGGAGTCTTGCTGGCAGAGTAGGGTGCCTCCAGGCACTCATTGTCAGAGCTAAAAGAGCTTTATAACACTTACCTGAGCAGGGCAGAGGCCAAGGGCCAGGGAGAGAGGCCTGCCTGTGAGCAGGACTGGGAAGAGGCTGTCCTGATGGAAGAACTGTATTCTTGAGTGTTCCTGAACCTGAACTGTAACCTGTTACTTCCATAATAAACCCCATAATCGTGAGGATTGTCTGTGAGTTCTGTGTGGCCACTGTAATGAATTATCAAGCCCAGCAAAGAAGTAGAGAGTGCCATGGGAGGGATGGGGTTGGTGTCAGAATTGGTAAAGATGGTGAAGAGGGGAAGCACGTCTGACGTCTGCCTAATAGGTATCAGCCTAGGACTGTTGATCTTGATTCTCATTCCTCCTTGTGAACTTAGAGGAGGTCAGACACTGCCCCCATGCCATTGTTACAGTTGGTGTCACAAGTGGGATTCTTTGCAATGGCTCCAGACTCAGGGAAGCATGGAATTTTCTAAGAGAAAGAATGAAGGGGCTTGGGAAATAAAACTTTTGATTCTTAGATATTTACTGTGTTTGTTGAGGGGAGAAAAGCTTTGGCAAAAGCCAGGCCAGATAAGCAGGATAATTGATAGGGGGCCAAGGTTTGCCAGTTCCACCTAGCCAGAAGCCCAAGGCCATATACATATGAATGAGAAAATAGTCAAGGGGTAGAGAAGAAAAGATGAAACTGGAATGTTTTAGAAAGGGTTATGTGTTTAAGATAATGTGTTTAATTGAATGTACTATGGATGTTGAATGTTTCTCCTAACAGTGTTGTAAACCGGACCTAAATGTATAATAGAAATAAATACTGGATATTATAGATTACAGAGACTGTGTAACTCCATCTTCAGCCAATACCTGATTGGATATGCTAACAGGGGAACTAGGATTTGCCCAAGGGAAACACAGGCTTTTTAAATGCAGTAGCCCTGTGTATAGAGTGGGGGCTTAGGTTGAAAACCTGAACCCCACCCAGATTTTACATTTGAAAAGACATGCAGAACCACCTAGAACCGGTGAGAGAATAGGAAATACCCATTTGAAAGAAGGACCTGCAGGAAAAAAAGTGACTGTTTTGCTTTTTGAATTTCGAGCAAGTGGTTTGCTGTTGGATGCATTGAGGCAAGGAAAGTCAGTGCCCATCAGATGGAAACCCTTTACAGGACTAGAAGTTAAAGGGAGCCAGTGAGTAGACAGCTTGGTATGCTCACTTGTGGTGACCATCTGGGTCCACTGAATGGAAGTGGGGGAAGTGCAGCAATGAAGAGACATACTGAGTTTGGACATGTTCCATTAGTATCCATTGACCTAGCCCACAGGGGCTACGGACGACAGAGAAAGGGCTGGTTGTTCAGAAGTAAAGGGAGTTGTGTGGACTCCTGAAGTTTATGGGTGGAACCCATTGACTTAGCCCAAGAGGGCTAGGGAAGAGAGAGTGTGAAAGAGCTGTCTAAAGTGCTGAGAGGTGTGTGTGAACTCTCAAACCTAAGGCTGCTACCCACTGTAAGCTAGCTTAGATGGCTAAAGTTGAGCTGACCAGAACCCAACCAAATGAAGAGAAAGATGACTGACACTGTGAGCTAGTATAGACTGCTGCAATTTGATGGCTTGCTCTGGACTGGACTTTGCTTATGGATGCAGATGCTCAGAGTTCCAACTGGAACAGAAGATTCTTCAAGACCAAGGAACATGCTTTGATAGGGATGGGCAATTTAAACATTAGCTATATAAAATGGGGGGAAATAAAGGCATAAAGTGGCTGGCTTACACACTTTTGTAAATGTGCTTATGTTAAATGAGGGGGACAAGGGAGAATCCCTACTGAATAGATTCCTCTTTTCTTGACAGGTCTGTGGAAGAGAGGGTGGGAGAGGACACTGATAAGATTATATGATTCATTTGTGAGTGTTGTTAACAGGGTTAGTTGTGATTGTAAAAACTGCAGTTGTAAAAGCTGTAAGTGTGAAAGAGTAGACCAAGGGAGAGGCACAGCTGGACGAGAGTACAGTGGACAAACCTGAAGTCCCTTAAAGGTTTTGCTGTGCTGATACCTCTTAAGGCTCAGAGCAAGGGAATAACCTTCTCTCAGTTAAATTTTATCAGACACTGAAAAAGGGTGAAGCTAAGATGACTTTTGGAGAACCTGACCAGATCAGATGGACACCTGCAGCCGATCTGAATTGCTGGTACCTGAGTAACCTCATCCTTAGTACTCTTTGCTCTACTGCAAGACTAATTGTTAATGACTGTTGTAGACTGGTAAATGGTTGGGAGGAGGAAGTTATCCTCCAAGTATGAAAGAACCATGGCTAGAAAAGCTAGGGGGTGGCCTGTGGTGCGATGGACCACTTTTGTGTGGCCTTTCTCACCATGGTCTTGGGTGGGATTGTGCAAATAGGGTAATTGTGTCCCATCAAGGGGATTGGTCAGTTTTTGCCATCTTGCTGGGCTTAAAATGAGCCATCCCAGAGGCAGGAAAATGAGGATCCTACTACCACCAAGGAAGGAGAGACTGGCAAAAGATCATGCGGTGGGCTTCCCAGCCCACGGAGTGAGAAAGCTGAGTGCCTTTGGGCAAGAGGTTTGCTGGCAGAGTAGGGTACCTCCAGACACTCTTTGACAGAGCTAAAAGAGCTTTGGAACACTTGCCTGAGCAGGACAGAGGCCAAGGGCCAGGGAGAGAGGCCTGCCTGATGGAAGGCAGGAGGGCTGGGAAGAGGCCGTCCTGATGGAAGAACTGTATCCTGAGTGTTCCTGAACCTGAACTGTAATCTGTTAATTCCCTAATAAACCCCATAATCTTGAGTATTGTCTGTGAGTTCTGTGTGGCCATTGTAATGAATTATAGAACCCAGAAGAGAAGTAGAGAGTGCCATGGGAAGGATGGTTGGTGTCAGAATTGGTAAGGATGACGGAGGGGAGGCATGTCTGATCTCTGCCTCATAGGTATTAGCCTTGGGCTGTTGATCTTGATTTTCCTTCCCCCTGTGAACTTAGAGGAGGTCAGATACCACCTCCAAGCCATTTTTACACATAGAGAATGACTCACTAAAAAAATGATATTTAAGCAAAACTTGAAAGAAATAAAGGTACCGATATCTTGGGAAAGAGCATTACACATAGAGCAAATAGCAAGTGAAAAGGCCCTGGTGTTCAGTGAATAGCAAGGAGGCAAGTTTAACTGGAGCAGAATGAGCTGGGGGGAGAGTAATAAGAAATGAGGTCAGAGACATAAGAAGGGGATCAGATAACACAGGACCCTGTAGGCTACTATAAGAGATTGGCTTTTACTAAGTGAGATGGAAAGCCACTAGAGGGTTTTGACCAGAGGACTGACATCATCTGATGTCTTACTAGGATCACTCTGGCCACTATGTTGGGTTGAGACTGTTGGGAGGCAAGAGTAGAGGCAGGAAAACTAGTTAGGAGGCTATTACAATAATCCAGGTGAGAGATGATGGTGACTTGGACCAAAATAGTGGCAGAAGAGATGATAAGAAGTATTTAGATTTTGAAAAAAATGTTGATGGTCAAGTCAAGGATTACTGACTGATGGATATGGATGAGAGCAACAAAAGTTTCTGTGTTGAGTAACTGGAAGGATAGCATTACCATCTTCTGAGAAGGAGAATATTTGTAAATCAGCTATAGCATCTCCAGTAACCTAAAAAGACACTTCCATTTGGCTCTCCTACCAGTCTCTTGAGATTGCCAGGTCCAAACCTACTCCTCCTTCTGGTGTATGAGTATTCATTGTAATATTCTTGCAACTTTCTTATAGCCTTAACATTTTTCAAAATAAAAAGTGTGAAGGGGTATGGGGGTGTATTAATCAATGACTCCCTTCTCTGTCCCCACATCCATTCAGAAATCAAGTACTATTACTTCTACCTACAACATACTTCTTGATTTTTTTCCTACCTTTTTGTTATCTCTCTTAATGTCCTACCTCAGATCCTAATCACTTCTCATCTAAGGCTTTCCTAATTGGCCTACAAGTCCCACATGTTTTGCCACACACACACACACACACACACACACACCCCGCCCCATGCCACACAAGGCAACACTGTTAGATTGTTCTCATCTGCTATCCTCCTGTTTAAGAAAAGTTAACATACCTCAATATCTGACAAACAAATTCTAACCTTTTTGGCCTGGCATTCATTTTCCATCATCTTACTCCACTTGTGTTCAGTGCTCAGGTGCTTGATTAAGGTTGGGGGTGGTATACTGGGTTGAATAGTGTCCCCCTAAAAATTCATGTCTGCTCAAAACCTCAGAATGTGATTATTTGTAAATAGGGTCTTTACAGATGTAACAAGTTAAGATCACAGTGGATTAGAGTGGGCCCTAAATTCAATGATTAGTGCCTTTTAAGAGAAAGGAGAGGCAGATTCAGACACAGAGATACACAGGGAAGAAGGCCCTGTGATGATAGAGGGAGAGATTGGAATGATGCATCTATAAGCCAAGGAATGTTAAGGATGGCTAGGAACCACCAGAAACTAGAAAGAGGCAAGGAAGAACTTTTCCCTAGAGGCTTCAGAGGGGGCATGGTCCTGCCAACACCTTGGTTTCAGACATCTAGTCTCTAGAACTATGAGAGAATAAATTTCTATTGTTTTAAGCCACCCAGTTTGTGGTACTTTGTTACAGTGGCCCTAGGAAACTAATATACTTCCTGTTTGATGTCGCCAGTCAACAAACATTTATGTAACACCTGTGGAGCCCTGGTGGTGCAGTGATTAAGAGCACGACTGCTAACGAAAAGGATGGCAGTTCAAATCCACCAGCTGCTCCTTGGAAACCCTACAGGGCAGTTCTACTCTCTCCTATAGGGTCACTATGAGTCGGAATCGACTCAACAACAGTGGGTTTGTTTTTTGTTTGTTTGTTTGTTTTTATATCTGATAAGGAAAAATAGCAGTGGGTAAAATACCCTGAAAAAGCAAGAGGCAGACCAGGAGAAAATAGTACTTCAAGAACCAAGGAATAAGAGTTGTGAGGAGGAGTGATCCCATTGACAAAAAATACAAAGAGGTCAAAAAAATAAGGGCTGGAAATCTGTGTCCAGTGGATTAGGTAGTTAAGCCACTGGCAACTTGAATAAAACCAGTTCTGATGGAACAGAAACAGTGTCCTGGGTTGAGAAGTGTGGCAACTGAGAAGATAACAGCAACTAGTGAAGATTATTTTTTAAGAGATAGGATAGTGAAGGGAACAAAGGAGATCGTACCCAACTTCCCCTACTGCTCTATTAGCCACCAAGTCCTGCATGTTTTTTCTGTAAATGTCTCTTGCATCTGTTTGTTCTCTTCCTCGCAGTCACAACAGTCTGCTTCAGAAGTTATATGCAGGAGGCACCCCTGCCCTGGGTCTCTTAAGTATAGGATCTTGGAATGTGCGGGGTTTGCAATTAAAAAATGGGCAAAGGATATAAACAGGCACTTTGCCAAAGAAGATATTCAGGCGGCTAACAGACACATGAAGAAATGCTCACGATCATTAGCCATTAGAGAAATGAAGATCAAAACTAAAATTAGAGATCACCTCACCCCAACAAGGCTAGCATTAATCCAAAAAACAAAAATAATAAATGCTGGAGAGGTTGTGGAGAGACGGGAACACTTATACACCATTGGTGGGAATATAAAATGGTACAACCACTTTGGAAATTGATTTGGCGCTTCCTTAAAAAGCTAGAAATAGAAGTACCATACAATCCAGCTATCCCACTCCTTGGAATATATCCTAGAGAAATAAGAGCCGTCACACGAATAGATATATGCACACCCATGTTCACTGTAGCACTGTTCACAATAGCAAAAAGATGGAAACAACCTAGGTGCCCATCAATGGATGAACGGATTAACAAATTATGGTATATCCACACAATGGAATACTATTCAACGATAAAGAACAATGATGAAGCTGTGAAACATAACATGGAGGAAGCTGGAGGTCATTACGCTGAGTGAAGTTAGTCAATCACAGAAGGACAAATATTGTATAAGAACACTATTATAAGAACTCAAGAAAAGGTTTAAACACAGAAGAAAACATTCTTTGATGGTTATGAGGGTGGGGAGGGAGTGGGAGGGTTATTTACTAACTAGACAGTAGATAAGAATTATCTTAGGTGAAGGGAAGGACAGCACACACTACAGGAGTAGTCAGCACAACTGGACTAAACCAAAGCTAAGAAGTTTCCTGAATACAATCAAACACTTTGAGGGACAGAGTAGCAGGGGTAGGGGTCTGGGGACCATACTTTCAGGGGACATCTAGGTCAATTGGCATAACAAATCTTATTAAGAAAATGTTCTGCATCCTACTTTGGTGAGTGGCATCTGGGGTCTTAAAAGCTTATAAGCAGCCATCTAAGATGCATCAATTGGCCCGAACCACCTGGAGTAAAGGAGAATGAAGAACACCAAAGACACAAGGAAAGTAGTAGCCCAAGAGACAGAAAGGGCCATATAAACCAGAGACTTCATTAGCCTGAGACCAGAATAACTAGATGGTGCCCAGCTACCACCAATGACCGCCCTGACAGGGAACAAAACAGAGAGTCCCTGATGGAGCAGGAGAAAGTGGGGTGCAGAACTCAAATTCTAGTAAGAAGACCAGATTTAATGGTCTGACTGAGAGTGGAGGTACCCCGGAAAGCATGGCCCCTGGATTCTTTATCAGCCCAGAACTAAAACAATTTCCAAGGCCAACTCTTCAGACAGGGATTGGCCTGGACTGTGGGACATAAAGTGATACTTGGGAGGAGTGTGCCTCTTAGCTCAAGTAGATACAAGAGACTAAATGGGCAGCTTCTGTCCAGAGGTGAGATGGGAAGGCAGAGAGAGTTAGGAGCTGGTTGAATGGACATGGGGAATCAGGGGTGGAAAGGATGAGTGTGCTGTCACAGTATGGGGAGAGCAATTAGAGTCACATAACAATGTATGTATAAATTTTTATATGGGAAAAATTAAAAAAAAATGTGCGGGGTTTGGATGGGCAGAAAGCAAAGGGGACAGCAATGTGTGTGAGAAAAGGGACACAAAGGTACAATGGTGAGTACTGCAAAGTGTCTTCAGCACACATTGTGCACACTTACCGGTCTTGTTGGGTCTGTCTCTGGAACACTGAGACTGCATAGTTGGGTTGAGGCCACATCGCAGAGGACCCTGAATACCAGGTTATGGTGTATGGACTGAATCCAGCAGAGACTATGAACTAACATAAATAAACAAGTATTTTAGGAAAGCTAATAAGGGCACTTGGCCTCTTAGGAAGACTAGCTGCAGGAAGCCTATGATAAGGGCCTATCAGCTCTTACCTAAATCCTGATTCCTTCCTTACTCTAAACTCTTTCAAGGCCAAACTCATAACCTTCGCAGGCTCCCTGGGCCAATACCCAGTTCACAATGGTCTCATTTTCTGAACTTCAACATTGTTTACTGTTCCACAGCCTCTTATAGATAACTATTGCAACTCTAAGCTTGTGGGTGGGCAGGTGTTAGGTTTTCTTTCAACTTAGTCTCAACATCTAACAGACTCATAATAAATACTTGTTGAGTTAAAAATTAGCCTGAAAACATAACTGGAAGGTTAAAGGTGTGAAAGGAAATCCCCCAAACATAAGCCGTCTCAGAGCCCATGATGTGGATTAACTAAGCCTTTATCTTCCAGTTAAATAATCCAACTCCATTTTTTTTAATGGCCAGACATACACTAGATAATGGTGGGATGGCAGGTTGAAATAAACATGTTGATATGAATAATTTAACCTCGTTTTCCATCAGCATGCTTGTCTACTGTATTCCACAGGCAAGGCACCCTCTTGAAGTTTATACTTTGGGTGGAAAAGGCATCTTACTAATGATAAGAGAGCTTGGGTAGGGTGGGAGTCCCTGGGTGCTGCAAACAGTTAATGAGCTCAGGTGCTAACCAGAAAGTTAAAGGTTTGAGTCCACCCAGAGGTGCCTTGGAAGAAAGGCCTAACAACTTACTTCTGAAAAATCAGCCATCGAAAACCCAGTGGAGCACAGTTCTACTTTGACACACATGATGTCACCATGAGTCAGAGTCAAACTGACAGGCAACTGGTCTGTGTGAGTTGAGGGGAGGAGTCCACTCTTTTCCTGGTTTTTGTGGCATGGGTTATACTAGGTTGGGTTCATTCATTTATTTATTTACGGAACATTTACTCAGCTTCTCCAAAAGCCAAGCAAGTTAACAGGTGCTGGAATGACAGCTCCTCATGACTTAATGCTATAATAGTGCTGCTGCATGCTTGCTCCACAAAGTCAAAGAGGAAACATTAGTTATGGGATTCATTTACATGTGATAGAGATTCAGGTTTAAAAAAAATAAAAAAAAGATCAATCTTGCACCTGATAAATTCTAAGTAGAAGGTTAATCTTGTCCATCTGGTCTTAGACCACTGTTGAAAGGACAAAAGTTTACACAAAGATAAGCCAGCTAGATCCTTTCCTCACCCCTGGTCTTTCGAGGCTCCTGCTCTGGGGATGGACACACAGACTCCAAGGACATCTGTGCAAGAAACTTCTCCACGGGCTGGGTCCAGTCTCCGATGCTATTCCAACTCTGAGATCTTTTCTAAAATTTCTTCTGGACACGGCACAAGGGATAGACAGTCACTTAAGGCAAGGGTGACGCTGTCCCAAGACAGACTTCCAACCTAGAAAGCATTCGAAGCTTTATTCTTTCTCCAGGCACGATGGGCAAAAGCAACGACCCATGACCGCTCGCGACGGTCGTGGCCGAGCCGAGGTGCAGCCAAACCATTAGAAATGCCAAGAGCGGCCTCTGGCCGCCGGCGGGCGGGCGCGGCTCCCCGACCTGCGCTGTCCACTCAGAGACCTGGACATGACGACACTCACCCTACCCTGTAAGCAGGGAAGGGCACACTAGCCTGGACACTGAGCAGGGTTCCTATAGCCTCACCCAATCCCACCAGGAGTCCCGGACGCTAGGGCTCTGCCGCTTCTCTCAGCCAGTTCTTCGCCTCAGACCGAGCTTCCGACCACGACTGCGCGGAGCCCTGGACCCTCCTACTCTGGGCGGGAGACGCTGAGCCCCTGACACTGTTTGAACCCGCTTCGCAGCGTGTCAGCGACTTCTGTCTCCAAGGAGAGGCAATTAGAAACTCGGGTTCCTCTGCACACACTTCCAGGTCCCATCTAGGCGTCTCGGAGGCCAAATCTCGGTCATGGGTTGTTCTCTGGTAGCCTCTAGGGGAGCTGGGTCAAGGTTCTCCCACTGGCTGCGGATACAGAGGGGCGGGGGACTCCGTCGGCATTTGCCCTTCCCTGCCGAGGGAGTGAGGAGCTCTGGTGGCACGGCAGTTGGGTTTGCCTGCTAACCAAAAAGTCGGCAGTTCTAACCCGCCAGCTGCTCCTTGGAAACCCTATGGGGCAGTTCTACTCTATCCTAAAGGGTCGCTGAGTCAGAATCGACTCGACGGCAACGGGTTTGGTTGGTTTTTTTTTTTTTTTTTAAGGAGAGTGAAAACCAAAAACCAAACCCGTTGCAGTCGAGTCGATTCCAACTCATAGCGACCACTATAGGAGAGTAGAACTGCCCCATAGTTTCCAAAGACTGCCTGGTGGATTCAAACTGCCGACCTTTTGGTTAGCAGCCGTAGCTCTTAATCACTACGTCACCAGGATTTCCAGACGGGAGTGAAGGAAGATGGAAATCGCTTGAGTGGGCCTAGACTCTTCTGTAATTTGGTTGTTTCCTTCTTTCTTCCCCTCACTGTCCCGCATGCTCCCCATTTGGCTTCTCCCTCCCTGGGCGAACTCCTGTGCCGTTTTACCACTCTTCTCCACTTCCATTCGTCATGATCACAAGGCAGGCGGATTCTGCTGGACCTCTTTATCCATCACCTCAGTCCAACCTAACCTCTCTTTAATCCTTCAACCCAGCCCCTCCCAGCTTTGCCAAAGGGAAAATAAAATAACAAGGAATATATTAGTACCAATGGGCTGAAAGATGAAGAAAAACTTATTAAAGGTCAAGATCTAAATAGCTTGCTGCACCTAAGAGATGGGTTTTCCAAAGGCAGATACGATTTGTTGAAGACAGAGCACAAAAAGAAAAAAGTTAAAGATATCAGTTGTTCATAAGGGGAGTTTCCTGCTAAACGCAGAAGTAACAGCTACCAGTTAATGAGCATTTAAGCTGACATTATTTCATTAATCCTCATGACAATCCTATGAAGTTGGTACTTTTTACTATTTTATATGCCAGAAGCTGCGGTTAGTAAGCAATAGAAGCAGCATTTGAACTCTGGCCTGTTCAAACCAGAGCTCAGGCGTCTATTACCACCTATGAAGGACAGTGGAGGAAGACTGTGTGATTTGTTAATCGAGCAGTTAAGATACAAGAAAAACACTTCTAATTATGCCCAAGTTGTAAAATTACAAACCTGAATGAAATACAAATATGAGGTTAACTATTTTCTAAAAGTGAAGAACGAATGGGAAGTATTAGTGAAAAGAAAAAAAAAGTTCCAAGAGTATTTATTTTCTTGTTGAATTGTACAGGGCTCTGTCTGTTTGAAATCATAGTTTTGAATAAACATTGTTTCCTTCATACAGTCATATTTTGGAGTATAAAATACGATGCCATATGATACCAATGGAAGAAAGAAAGAAGACAGATGACAATTTGCTGAGTACGTCTCCAGAGGCAGTTCCTACCACAGTTCAAGATGTCTGATCATGTGTCTAGTCACATGTAAGTTTGCTAAATCCAGAGTATTCCTCCCTGGACAATGCTGGTCCTACACTACGAAGTGCTTGCTCATTAATTCCCTCTTTCTTAGGTTTTATGCTAACTATCCCTCTTCTATTATTGGTTGTTTTAATGTATTTGTATTAATAACTTTTTGAGCACTGTGTGTCCAGTACCTCTTACATTAATTATCCCATTTAATTTCCATAATGCTATTATTATCCACATTGTATAGGAAAGGACACTAGAGAGGTAACTAAAATTTCCAAGGTCACACAGCATAGCAAAGCTCAAACACAAGTATGTCTAACTCTAAAGACATTGTTTAGACTACTACTCTCATCTGTTTTAGTAGTCTTTAATCAATGGATAGTTTAATTCATTTGATTAAGTTAACTATATTTACTGGCTAGCACTGATTATCATGTTGTTCTTAGTGGCCATCAAGATGGCTCCAGTTCATGGCAACCATATGTACAACAGAACAAAACACTGCCCGGTCCTGCACCATCTTCACAATCGTTGGTATGCTTGAGTCCATTGTTGCAGCCACTGTGTATTTTGAGTGTCTTCCAACCTAGGAGGCTCATCTTCCAGCACTGTATCAGACAATCTTCTGCTGTGATCCATAGGGTTTTCATTGGCTAATTTCTGAAGATTGCCAGGCCCTTCTTCCTGATCTTAGTCTAGAAGCTCAGCTAAAACTGACCCATCATGAGTGACCCTGATGGTATTTATCAGTGGCATAGCTTCCAGCATCATAGCAGCACATAAGCCACCACAGCAGGACAAACTGACAGACAGGTGGTGAACTAATTATCATAGTGCCTGGCAATTGTATTACTGAATGAATGAATGGATGAATGGCAAGATTACATTTTTAGATGCAGAAATTCCATTGTGCTTTACTGAGATGACACTCTAGGGACTTCATCCGAACTTTGTTCTTAAACCTCCTCAGTTATCCATGTACTATTTCCTAAGGTGAGGAATTTCTCCAAAGAGCTCACCTATTCATTACCTTGAAAATGCCACATTTTCGTTTGTAGGCCTTTTGACGTGCTATCCCCTTTGCTTAAAATAATCTCCCTGCTTCTCCCCCAGTGTTCCTCATCTCTCCAGTCTACCCCTATCAACTCTTTTGCTCAAGCCAAAAGCCTAGAAAACAAACTTGATTGTTCCTATTACCTACTGCTTTGTTGAACTGGGGTAGTATAACTGGTGATAGTAAACCTTGGTAAGGACACATGAGCATTTGAGCAACCTCTAGTTACCAGAAGAAATTAAGAGCCCATTTGGGGAATAGTAAGTTTGAGAAGTGGAAATCTAGTGCTAGAAAGGGTGATGTCTTAGCAGGAAATATCAACTTGGGAGCTTCATCCTATGGCCTACCATTCTCAAAATTCTTTAAGTCTGTTTCAAGGATGGGGTTTGACCAGTCCTTAAAAACAACAACAACAACAACAACAAAAAAAAACAACTAATGTTCTAGCTCTCTCCTGGCAGCCCAAAGAACTCTGGGAGCATTTTAAATCAGTTAGCAAACTGATAATACTGAATCGTTGGAGACGCAATAGAGAATGAAGAGCATCAGAGACAATGTCCCTTCTCTGGGTTATGTGTCTAATACCAACATCATAATGATGGAAAGTTTTAGAGTCAAACATAACTTAATTTAACCCATTAACCTGCTGTGTGACTCTAACAAGTTCTTTAACTTCTCTACATTTCAGTTCCTCTGTAAACTGGAGATATCTCCCTTGCAGTTGCTATTGGAATTAAGTTGAATGTGTACATACACGTAAGTGTGTCTAAGTAGGTATGTAAATAAAATACTCCTTAGCTATTAGATTTCTTCTCTTCTCTCCCCTTCAAGACCAAAAAGCATTTACTAAGGATATAAATTCATATTATATTGAACCAATTTAATATCAGCTTAAAGTGGAAAGATCCTTGCCCTCAAGAGTTATTTTGGTTTCTCATTTTTTTAAATGCATTTTATTTATTAAGAAAACACATTCTGCCTAGTTCTACTGAAACCTAAACTAGTTTATGTACTGTCTATACCCTAATCGAATAACCCTTTAAATTCTAAACATTCAGCCACTGTTCTAGAAGTTTGTAAAAGAATAATGTTTGTATCTCTACAAAGAGTGATCCACTCTTGATGTGAAGCAGGTTTCAGGGAGAAACTGCATCATAGGCAATAAGGTGATTTCAAGATTCCAAAATGTTCTGGCTAAGGCCCTCAGATTTTGTTTGAAATAGATTCTCAGAATATCAAATGCACCTTTATTCAAGTACAAAAGCACATTCCTAAACCAAATGCATACATGTGACTTTTACATATTCTACTATTAAGAGATTGCTCACTCCTGTTTCACAGTTACCGTAAGTGACTATTGGCCTCTATTAGGGTGCATGTTCATCAACAGAAAGAAACATGCATTGTTCATTTAGATCAATTTCATTTACAGTCTTACCTTGCCCTGGTGAAATTCTATACTTGCTGATAGCAAAAAGATAAAACATAGTGGCAGAACTATCTTAGAGATTTGCCACAAAAGGTTTACAGACTAAGCAATAAATTTTTGTTTGTTGAAGATTCCTAATGAGTATTATGATACCATCAGAACTATGAAGACCTCAATTGTTACACTGACAATTAGAATTTTAAATAACATTTGTCTTATTCACAAACTACTGTGAAGCTTAAGATGGAAAAATATAAAAAAAACCTTTGATATCACCTAAAGAATCACAAACTCTTACTAGGTGTATGACCCAAAAACCCACTGCCATTGAGTCGATTCTGACTTATAGCAATCCCATAAGGTTTCCAAGGCTGTAAAATCTCTACGGAAGCAGACTGCCACATCTTTCTCCCGCGGAGCCGCTGGTGGTTTCACACTTCCGAACTTTCAGTTAGCAGTCAATTGCTTTAACGACTGTGCCACCAGGACTCAGTGACCCTGAATTCTACAGCCATCTGTGATCACTTTTATCAATCAAAAAAGCCATGTTCCTTTATATGGTCTAGATTCTAGTTTAAAAAAAAAAAAAGTGATGAAGAATAAGCAATTATACATAAAGTCCCCAGTCTTCAAATACTGAACTGGATTGATGAGGAATGATTGTAGGGGGGAGGGGAGGAAGTGGAGATCCAACAGATAATAGAGTAATCCCATACACAATAGTGGAACAATTTGCCACTCTTCTTGAAATACTGTCTCTAGAGACATTACATAAGAAAGCAACATCTTTGTTGGAAGGTTGCATTCCCTTATGAAACTCTCTGATTTTTTCAACTTGTTTTGCCCTATCAAAAGCAAACCTGAGCATTCTACTAGCCTTCAAAAGAAACATAAAAAAGATTTCTAAACTTAGGCATGCAAAACAGGCAATACATGAATGCAGCTGGGCCTTGTCTCCCTGTGTCCTTATCATCTCTTCTGGAGGGCTGTGAATGCAGACACAGACAAGGCAGCTAAGAAATCAGGCATCAACTGAAAACGTTTCAGCTTCCTGCCCCAGATGCAGGGGAGACAGAATACTTCATGCTCATCCATAGACAGGATACTGAAACCCAATTATTTTAAAAGATGCTTTGCTTTAGGAAAGAAGACACCAGAACAGTAACATCAATTAAGGACAGTATCCCTGCTGGTAAAAATCTTAAAGCTAGGAAACTATCACTTAAATGTGCTTAATGGAGAAATCGACATGAACTCAAATGTGGCTGGAAAGGCATAAGACATAGTTCTTAGAAAAGAGCAAGCCTAAGAGTCTGTTTAGAGAGAACCTGGGTTGGGAGCAGCAGAAAAAACTCAATGAGCTCCCTTCCAGAGGTTGATGTGTTTTAACATTGGTGCGTTAATATTAGCACAGGGAAGTTGTGAACAGTAAGAACCAATTTCAGGAAAAATAAATGTTTACAGTCTATATTAAAATAAAAATAGCTTAAGCAAGTCCCATAATTAAAGTGTATATACTCACTTAAAACATCTATTATATTAAAGTAAAAGAATGCCATAAGAAACAGCACTGCACCCACGAGTCATTCCTCAGGCTAGATTCTTCTGCAATGAATAAGATCGGGACTATGCACTACTGATTTCATATCCAAATAATCAACAATTTTCTCTCCAACATGAGTTTCGTGATGCTGAGTAAAGCCTTAAATATGGTGGTAAATTTTTCCATTTGCATTACATCAGACTCTCATCTGGTATGGATATCATTTGCTGATGTCAGATGTATCTTAGCTGAAAGCAGAGAATACCAGAAAGATGTTTATTGTGTTTTATTGACATGCAAAGGCACTCAACTGTGTGGATCATAATAAATTATGGATAACGTTGCGAAGAATGGGAATTCCAGAACACTTAATTGTGCTCATGCGGAATCTGTGCTTAGACCAAGAGGCAGGTGTTAGAACAAAGGGATACTGCATGGTTTAAAATCAGAAAAGGTGTGCACCAGGGTTGTATCCTTTCACCATATCTATTCAACCTGTATGCTGAGCAAATAACCAGAGAAGCTGGACTATATGAAGAACAATGCAGCATCAGGATTGGAAGAAGGCTCATTAACAACCTGCGTTATGCAGATGACACAACCTTGCTTGCTGAAAGTGGAGAGGACTTGAAGCACTTACTGATGAAGATCAAAGACTACAGCCTTCAATATGTATTATACCTCAGTACAAAGAAAACAAAAATCCTCACAACTGGACCAATAAGCAACATCATGATAAATGGAGAAAAGATTGAAGTTGTCAAGGATTTCATTTTACTTGGATCTACAATCAACGCCGATGGAACCAGCAGTCAAGTAATTAAACAACGTATTGCATGGGCAAATCTGGTGCGAAAGACCTCTTTAAAGTGTTAAAAAGCAAAGATGTCACTTTGAGGACTAATGTGCGCCAGGCCCAAGCCATGGTATTTTCAATCACCTCATATGCTGCACAAGCTAGACGATGAATAAGAAGACTGAAGAATTGATGCCTTTGAATTACAGTGTTGGGGAAGAATATTGAATATACCAGACTACCAGAAGAATGAATAAACCGATCTAGGAAGAACTACAGCCAGAATGCTCCTCAGAAGTGAAGATGGTGAGGCTTTGTCTCATGTACTTTGGACATGCCATCAGGAGGGACCAATTCTTGGAGAAGGACATCATGCTTGATAAAGTAGAGGGGTCAGCAAAAAAGAGGAAGACCTAATGAGATGGACTGACACAGTGGATGAAAGAATGGACTCAAATATAGCAATGACTGAGGATGGCACAGGACCAAGCAGTGTTTCATTCTATTGTACACAGAGTCGCTCTGAGTCAGAACTGACTCAAGGGCACCTAACAACAACATGATGGATATTCTGGTGGTGAAAAAGACTTGAACTCCAACTGAAAGATCTGTCACATCTCAAATGACTTCTGGGTATGGATTCCTTGATAGGGAATGAGGGTTTATGACTGAATCTCCACACCACCACCACCACCCCCCGCCCCCTGCCATACACACATTACATTTATAGTCTTTCCACACAGCATGAATTTGATGAACAAGGTACATAACTGCTTTGACGGAAGGCTTTTTTCCTTTCTTTCCGTTATTGGATTTTTTTTCCGTTTTGATTTTTCCATTGTTGCTTAGGTTTAAAAAAAAAAAAAGCATGAAGCTTTCAACACAGTCATAGGTTTTCTCACTGGAATGGAGCTGCAGGTGTCAATGAAGAGTTTAACACTGACTAAAAGCTTTCCTATATTTGTCACTCATAGGCTCTCTCTCTGGTGTAAATTCTCTGATGCTGAAGAATGAGCGGACTACGTTCAGTCCATATGTGACTTTTCCGTAAGGTGGAACTCTTAGATGTTGAATAAGACCTGAACTTTGACTAAATGCCTCCCCACATTCACTACATTCATAAGGTTTCCCTTTGGTATGAATTCTTTGATGTTGAATAGAGTTAGCTCTCTGACTGAAGTTCTTTCCACTTGCATCTCAATCAAAGACTTTTTCTCTGGCGGGGACTTCTTGCTTCAGGATATGACCAGAGCTATGACTAAAACTTCCCTCATAAGCATTCCATTCATATGATTTATTTTTTCTATGAATTCTGTGATGCTGAACAAGGCATGAAAGATTTGATTGAAGGCTTTCCCACATTCATTACATTCCTATGGTCGCTCTCCCATATGAATTCTTTGATGCTGAACAAGATGTGAATTCAATCTGAAGTCTTCACATATATAGGGCTTTTTTTATGAAATGAATTCCTTAATGCTTAATAAAGACAACCTACAGTCATTGGACTCACAGGATTTCTCTCCAGTGTGGACCCTCTGATTTTCAATTAGCTATGAAGTTATGACAGAAGTCACTGCCACGTACAGTACACTTACAGGGCCTTTCTCTACTGTGAATTCTCTGATGCTGAGTCAGCTATACACTATGACTGAAGACTCTTTCACAATTGCTACATTTATAAGATTTTGCTCTGGTATGAATTCTCTTATGCTGAATTATGTCTGAGCTCTGACTATGGGGTTTATCAGATGCTTCACATTTATAGGGCTTTTCTTTCGGGTGTATTCTTTTATGTAGAATAAGATTTAAGCTTTGACTGAAAGATTTTTCACATCCTTTATATTTGTAGGTTTTTTTCTCTAGTATGAATTCTCTGATGTCTAGTAAGGGCTGAGCTCTGATGAAAGATTTTCCCGCATGCATCACATTTATAAGATTTCTCAGTGGTAGGAATACTTTCATATTTACTAAGATGGGAGATATCCATTAAGCCTTCCTTAGATTCACTACTCTGAAAATTATGTGTTAGATTTATTTGTGTTCAATAGCAACTGAATTCTGGTTGAGGCTCATGTCATACTTACATTTGTCATATTCTCTATTCTAAGAACTCTCTCTACTGTATCAAGGCTAAAGTCCAGAGTGAAGCATCTCTCAGGTTCATTACATTCACTGCTTTTCTTGCTGGTGAAGGTTTTCATGCTGATTGCTATTTTACTAAACTTTCTCTCCAGGGAGAGAAATTTCCTTAAAACTTCCTGAAGCCTTTCTAACCTCTCCTCAGGTTTACATACTTCTCTGGTCTCCGGAACTTGAGCAATATCCTGGTTGAGCCTTCCTACTCTCACCTTGTATGAATGTATTTCTGAAATTTTCTGCTTAGGAATCAACAATTTGTTCTCTTCACTGGTGTCTCCATCTGATACATAAATAGAAAATGCAAATATAATCTGTACCCTGTGCTTAGAATAAGAAAACTTAGAAAGGAGAAAACAAAATAAGCTAGTATCTACCAGGATAAGACAAGTTTATTTGCTCTGAAAAATAGCCACAAAATCTCAGCAACAGATGAAGTGCATGAACAGAAGCAGTAAGGTAGGATTCAGATGGCTCAGGGTGTAGTAGAAACAGATGGCACGGTCAGCAGGGTAAGAAGATAACCAATTGGGTGATTCAAAGGAGATTAATAGGGGAATAGTTCAAAACAAATATATGTAAGCAACTTGAACAGGGACCTCATACAACCGTGGATAATCAGGAACTAAACAGAGTCAAACTGAAGGGAAAAGGAAGGAGCTCTTCATTCTGACTATCAGAGAAACTACAACTTGTCTCAACAGTTGGACTTTACTTTCCTACTAATTCTATCTGATTGATTTTGCCTTACTTACCTGAGAAGCTGTCTCTTTAAGACTTCTCTATTCTTAGTTTCCAGATCAAAGACCTGTAGATCTTGCTCCAGCTGGGAGATCCCATCAGGCTTGAAAAATGGGAATCCTGCTCATAGAGAAGGAAACGGGATGTGGCAATCTCTCTCCAGATGTTATACTAGCCCCGTTTTCTTTCAACTAGTGGTTAATGGAGAGAAGGTAAATCCTTAGAACACATTAGGAAGGCCAAGAGAGTGAGAAGGGCAAAGATCCTCTACAAAGGTCTCTTATTTGTATTCTGCAAAGAGGTGTGTTAAGGGGCAAACTGATGACTTGGGAGCAGAAGTAGTCATTCAAACATTACTCAGACAAGAGATTTGTGAATGGGTGTGTACCTATCTTTACAGAAGTTATTATTACCACTTCTCATTTCTTGTCTAAAGATCAATCTTTCTATTGGACCTGGTCAACAACTATCAAAATGGAGGTCATCAAAATATAACTCTGCTGGACTGGAGAAAGGAGCATACTCAAGCACCTGTTGTATGGTGAGCTAAAATGCAGCAAGAGAAACAGTGAAGACTGAATAAATATCCCAAGGATCAATCTCAAGAAACAATTAGCTTCAGTGCACGTAAGAAAACAGAGTAATATGATACATCCTTACTTATTAGAAGCTTACGCTCTTGTTTATTCAAGAAACATTATGGAGCGTCTCCCATATGCAAAGTATATAGGGCATAAAGAGCCCTAGTAAATATAGTCCATCCCCTCAAGGACCTTACACTCTTAACTGCAGAGATAGATGTACATAACTAACTCTAATACAATATAGTGAGGAAAGTGTAATAAAAGTGCATCTTCACATAACATAGCCTTTATATGGCTTGCAAAATGGACTGGTAGGACCTAAATCTCTTTTAAAGCAAAAGCAACAGGCAGTCTAATTCTGAGAGGGCAAAACTATTATAGTATCAATGTGTTCTGCCCAGAAAGCTTCTAGTAACATACACACAAGATCTAGCTCAAGGCCCTCATCTCCATAAAGCTTTCTCTCCATCTGCTGAATGTTTACAAAATTTATTATTTGCTCTTTTTATACAGACCCATCACCATATAACAGAGTTTATGGTTTTTAAAAATTAGTTTCACATATTATCATCTCTACTTGATACATAAACCCTTTGATAGCAGGGACCATGTTATCTTGTACTTGTTTTGATTCATGTATTTCACAGCTACTCATTGAGTGCCAACTTTGTGCCCAAATGTCAATATATAATGGCTTCCCAGTTTTTGGGTTTTTTTTTGGAGCCCTGGTGACACAGTGGTTAAGAGCTTGGCTGCTAACCAAAAGATTGGTGTTCAAATCCACCAGCTGCTCCTTAGAAACCCTATGGGGCAGTTCTATTCTGTCCTATAGGGTCACTATGAGTAAGAATCAATTCAATGGTAATGATTTGTTGTTTGTTTTTAACCCAATTTTTTATAAAGGGCATTGGGCCTGGAAAATATGATTAACCAGTAGTTGCCCCCTTTGGATCCCATGGTGACAGTTGATGAGCAAGGAGGTAAGAACATATATAAGGAAATCATTTACTGTGTTTCTGAATTCTTGCTGAACATTAACAGTCAATTCTCATTTTGGACACTAATTTAGCTAAAGTTCTCCACATCAAATAAAATAGTTTTGCAAGTTAATAAAAAAGTCAGTGTGGCATGAAGTAGCAAGTATTGTTCTCAGAATTTTGGTAGCATATTTTGCAACTTTTAGCTTTGAGATATTTATTAAGGTGTTCCAAATTTTGATAATCAAAACAAACTTTGGTTATTTAATCTATATCATCTGCACATAAAACATGTACACACAACAAAAAAAGACTGTCTTTATGTGGGATGAGGGGTTATTAGATTTTAGACTTGTGTTAGAGGTAAAGTAGGAAAGTATAAGAGAAAATGCCTAGCAGGCAGTTAGAGATACAAGACTGCAGTTTAGAAAAGAGAACGGGTTTGAGATAGAGACGTCAAGTAGCCTGTATCATAAATATCATTAAAATACTAAAGTAAGGTTTACCAAGCACTTGGTAGGTGCTGAGTACCATGCCAGGATTTTAAAGATTTTATTCATTTTAATACTCGGCATAACTTTATGAAACAGGAACTATTATTGTACTCATTTTACAAACGGAAAAACTAAGATTCAGAGAACTAACTTGCCCAAGGTCAAAGTAACTGGTGAAGCTAGGACTCAAACCCAAAGTCTTATTTCAGGACTTGGCTTTTAAGTACTCTTCTAGTAACAAGTAATGGTTGTGAATGAAATCAATTCCTCCCCAAAAAAACTGTACAGAAAGAGCAGAGCAGAAAGCCCAACATATTGACAATGGAGCAAAAGGTAAAAATAACAAAAGCAGGAGAAAAAGTGATTAGAACAATACATGAAGAACCAGGATCCAACAGATTTGAAATTGTGGAATTTTTCATTAAAAGAGATGCATTTAATTCAGAGAAATGAAAATCACTTTATAATAAAAATACAAACCCCTAGGCAATAGTCAGAGCAATATTCAATTTGAGGAAATCCCAATATAAAGAAACAATTTAGACACTCTCTCGAAATTTTTGCATTAAAAAACTGGTTTATAGTTCTATCACTTGAAATCCTTTCCAAAACATTTAGGTAACTACCATGAGCCAGGTACTTACACACATAATCTAATTTAATCCTTAGCACAACCCAGAAAGGTAGACCTTATTTTTCACGTTTTATAGATGAAGAAAATGAGTGTCAGATTAAACAACTTGCTAATGTATCACAGCTGGTAAGGGGAACCAGGTCTGATTCCACAGTCTACATCCTTTCCAATCTGTCACACTACCTGTCTCAGAAAGCATTAATGGCAGATATCCTGACACTGGCCTGCATACCTTTTTCCTAAATTTAACTCAAAACTCTATCCTTTAAAAATCTGCACTTGCTTTAAAATTTTCCCATTTAAAATGACTTGATTTAAACACTGACAATTTTCTAGTTAGACTTATTTTTAATTTAATTTGGTCTTTAAAAATAACATTTAAAATTCACCACTTACCAAGGCCCATTATCTGGTTTGTTGCTTGTACCAGACTCGTGCTAAGATTTTTATCCATCTAGACGCTTCCTGTCTTTCTTCCTGGTCCTTAACAAACATGTAAAATCTCTCCTTAGCAATATCTTTGTTTCACAGGTTATCTATTATATTGGATTTTACGCCTAGATTGTTTTATATGATTTTGTATCTTCTTGAATGCATGTCCTTTTTGGTCCCAAACTGTACAACCTTGTGCCTATGTCTCCAATTTATCATGGCTATTTGGAATTTTTCTTGTATCAGAGTACCAACCAGTTGCTGTTGACTCTGACTGATGGCAACTTCATGTGTGTCAGAGTAGAACTGTGGGTTTTCAATGGCTAATTTTTCAGAAGTAAATCTCCAGGTCTTTCTTCCAAGGAGCCTCTGGGTGGACTCAAACCACCAACTTTTGGTTAGTGGCTGAGCGTTTACCATTTGCACCACCCAGGGACTCCTCATCAGAGTACAGACAACCCATAAAAATATAAAAAACACCATACTTGTCTGGACTAATTGTCTTACAAGCACAATGGTGAAGAAAAAAAAAAAGCACAGGCTTCAAAGTCACAGCTAGGTCCCAATCCTAGCTCTGATCCTGAGCAGATCACTTCTCTGAGCCTCAGTTTCCTCATGCATAAAATAGGAAGAATAATATCTGCTCACAGTGTTATGGCAAGGATTAAATGAGACATGTACAGTATCTAATACATATTGGTTTCTCTGTAAACAGTAAATAGCTGTAGCAGTAAGACATTTTGTGCAAAATCACTTATCCTCCATGACATCAACTTCAAATAGCAAGGGATATGTACAAACATTACTGATTTATCAACCCACTTATCATCAACTAGAATTTTGATAACATGTTTCTAATGCCATCATGTAATAGGGTACCTGAGCAACTCAAGAAGCCCTGGTGACACAGTGATTAAGTGTTCAGCTGCAAGCCAAAAAGTCTGTGCTTCAAACCCACCAGCAGCTCCACGGGAGAAAGATATGGCAATCTGTTTCTGTAAAGATTACAGCCTTGGAAACCCTATGGGGCAGTTCTACTCTGTTCTATAGGGTCACTCTGAGTCAGAATCAACTCAACAGCAACAAGTATGCAACTCAACATCCGCATCCAGTTTCCTCTCCCGGCACAAAATCAGGTAACTTCCCTTCAAGTATGACCCAATGAGTTACTTGCTCATTGTTAATATGCTTCTTTTAAGAGCTGGTAATGAAAATTATGACTTTTTACCTTCTTTTTTACTGTTTCATCCAATTTTTTTATACTCTGTATATTTACTGTTACATACTGGAAGTACTTCACCAATGGGCTAAAGTTCTGACAAATACAATCTAATGGCATACTATACTATAAGACTGCATTAAACTGCTAAGAAATTTCTTTACTCCAAAAAGTAGACAGGTTAACTGTTGGAAATTCTGTAATTACGTAAAATTGACAGTAGTTTACAATTATATATCATTTTATAGTTTACAAAATTGTTAAATATATATTCAATTTGATACCCTGAAATAAAGAAATTTATTAACTCTTTTGCCCTCCCATTTCCCCTCCATCAAGGACAGGGCTAAGGAACACTTGATTAGGAAAGGTAACATAAATGTATCACTGAAAAGCACCACAAAGAATAAAGGGGAGGAAGGCAGGACCTTGGAGATAGCCACGGAGATTTAAAGAAGACTAGAACGTTAAATATGAGGAAAGCCCAGAGGTTGCAGCAGTTAGGCAATATAAAGGGCGGGTCACATACACTCCAAAAAAGGAGAGACACACAGCATATGTTCCACATTCTAAAATGACATGAAAAGATCATGACTGAAGAGGTGGAGTTGAACTTGGTGGTTTCTCAAAACACAAGGAGATGACCACCAACCGTGGTTTCTGAATAAACTGGGTTCAAAATGCATTGGGTTGCAACAGAAGCTTCCTTAGCCCTTTACATTAGAAAGTTAACAAAAGTCATTTGAGGGTTCGCAGTTTTACATAGTGGTGGCATCCTGGGGAGCGTCTATTCCATCGATCAAGTTTAATATCTTAACAATCGTGGAAACGGAGTTTCCGAGCAGGGATGAGCAATATTGATGGGAAGTCGATACTTGAGCCATCTCTTGGAGATTCCTGCTGAAAGGACTGCAAGGCTTTCTCCAGAGAAAGCACTTGCCTGGGTATGACTCAGGGCCGGGCAGGAATTCACATTATGTATCCGTGTGGTGGGAAGACGGAGAAGTATGCCTACAAAGAGCAAAGAGCCAGGAATGGAAAACACACTAAAAACTTTTCCCAGTGGACCGGCTGCCTCCCCAAGGATAAGAAGACCTCTTGAATCCTGAGTATAATCAAGACCAAGCAATGCCCTGGATGCCACCAGCACAGACAATGGAAAAAATACAAAAGGTGGAGGAGTATGAATATATAAATAAAAGGAAAAGAGTAGAAACAGAAGCAGGTAAAAAAAGGCAGAAAAAGGAGAACCGCTCACATCAAGGGGGTGCAAATACCCCCCCACCGATGCTTGTCTACAGCACTACAGGTTGCCTAATCTCAGTTACCTATTGTACCATTAAAAATGACAAAGGAGAAAAAAAAAAATGACAAAGGACAGACATGGTTTAAGAATCTTAGCATGGGGTAAATGTCTAAGACTTCTGCTGCCTTGCGTGCCGTCGCTTGGGATTACCATACTGTCTGGGTGATTCACTGAAATGTACTCAGTGAGTCATACCTTTAAACGAAGTCTGTCAAATTCTGCCTGCTTAAAGATGTATTTGGAGAAGATTAATTTTAGCTTATCTTTTAAAAACACATTTATTCTCCTAGGAAACTCTCAGATACAGGGGCACTGAGACAGCAGGGAGGAAAGTATCTGGTTGAGGGTTGGGAGGCCCTACAGTCTCTCCTATTTTAAAAAAAAAAAAAAGCAGAAGATAGGGAAGGTGCAAATTTAGGCAAAGCACAAGCAAGCTGCCCTTTTCTAACAGGGAACAGATGCTCCCCAAAGTAGGAAAGGTTAACTGGGGATAAGGAGTAGAATGTCTGTTCTTGAAACTTCCAAAGGAACCTTAATTATCCCACTCCAAGATGAGCCTAAAGATAATTAGGAGGTTCTGAAGACCTGAAATATCAGCCACACTCTACTGACTTTCTCAGATACCTCACATCTACTCAAAAATAAGAAAATCTTAATAGGTAAATTGAATAATAAGGAAAAGAGTCCTTACCCAGTGAGACCACGTTCCCATAATTCTCTAACATCACTTCTCTGTAGAGATCTCTCTGAACAGGGTCCAGGCATCCCCATTCCTCTCGAGTAAGGTACACAGCCACATCCTCGAATGTCACAAACTCCTGAAATAACACATCCTGGCTGCTCTGGGGAATAAACCCACTATAGCACCATGGCAAGAGAACGAAGATGACAGAGAGGGTGCCCAATGTGTATTTATGTTGGGGAGGATAGAGAACAGATTAAGACTTAGGGAATAAGACCCATAACGCTTTAAGATCTAAAAAGCACCCATCACAGCACCATGGACAAAGAACCGATATAGGGAAGAATCATAATTGCTTGTGTTGTCCGGGATACAGGAAGGTGGTTTGTGTAAGGTCCAGGTCTCTAAAGAGGATCAGTTCCCAAAGCGTGCTCTGCTATTGAAAAAAATTCCAGACAAGGTTTACAAATGGAATGAGCGAGAGGCCACACTCAATCAGCAGCAACAGTCCCTGAGAAAAAGCAGAGTGTCCTCAGCTCACCTGGTACCTCGCTGTCAGGAGTGCAGCTGCCTGGTCTCCTGGGCTTCCCGAGTGGGGAAGAGCAGGTACCTGGGGAACAGGTGGAGCTGAGGGAGGAGAAAGGAGCCAAGAGTGAGAGCAGCCCTTCCCCAGGGCTCCCTTACAGAAGGCTCCAGCCCAAGGAGAGTCAGTGGGACACTTCTTCACATCAACTAAACCAGTGAACACTTATCGGGTATCAGGTATGTCTACACATCTGCACCTACCTGTGTACAAGATTTTATTATGAAATTTCATATTTCACTTTATCCTCATGACATGACACTCGTCAAACAGAGGGGAAAGCACCATACCTGTTTTGCAGATGGGCAAGGCAAAGCATGAAGATCTGCAGCAACTTCTCCAGGACCATGGCTATTTAGAAGACTACTGACCCTTTCCTGTAAAATTTCATTAAGCCTTTCTCTTGTGAAGAGGCACTGTCTCTGCAACTAGTGTGTAAGGTCCCCAAGAACAAGGAACATTCATCCCTACAATCCTTTCCACACTCCGACAATGTCCCGTAGCACTTTACACAGTGTCATTCAACCTAACTCAGGTTATTTTAGGCTCTGGAGTTGGCCATAAATGATCTAAGGCACAATTCTTATAAAGCAAAAGAACAAGAGAGAACCAACTTATACAATAATAAAAATGTGACTATAACCTAATATACATATGTATACATTCATACAGACTTTGTGCTCAACCAAGGTATTAAATGGTTGCTTTCTTGGTCAAAATTTGATTAAGTCACAAACACTGCAATTGCAACAGAATGGCAGGTGGTAAAGCACACAAGGTCATCAAGGAATGAGAATCTAAATAAACAGAACAGGGGAAGAGACAGGCCCTAAATCCATGAGGAAGTGAGGAAAATCTAAAACTGAGAGCCAAGCAAGGATTGTGATGTGCAGTAAAAGGATCGTATCTTAGAAATTACTCTAGATGTGGTAAATGGGATGAAGTGAAGGTTGTGTGAGGGAAAGCAGCCAGAGCAGAGTGACTACCACTTTGCTTATTAAAGAAAAATGGGCTGTCCTTAATAGAGAGACCCAGACCCTTATCAGATGGGCCCAGATGGGGGCTGAATTAAGTCACATCTGTTCCTCCCTTCCAGATCTCCCTCTAGGGGCCATCTTCTTACTTATGTTATTGGCCTCTCTCATACCAGGCCCATGGGCCCCTCTATGCTCCCATTCTCCTGAACGTAAGCACTTTCTCTGCCTTACCCCCAGTGGGTCCCTGTTCCATGTCGGTCTCCTGTACGAACTGAGGCTCTGGGGACAGACCCTCAGACTGGGTGTCCAAAGACTGAAACTGGACCCTTGGTGATCCTGCTGCTTCCTGGACCAACATTTCCTCCATCCCTGTTCTGGAGAACAATGACCATCACTGTGGGATGAGATTAGGAAAAATTATTGTAATAAATTAAAATATCCCAACATTTTATACTCTCAGGACTTAGCAAAGTATCTTACACACTATAGATACTCATTAAAAAATAGTTGATAATTATTAATGACCCCAAAATAAACAACGGAAAGACAATTGAATATTATTCCATTTCAAATATTTAATAATCAAACCAAATGGCCAAGTAGTCAGGATTATTTCAACTCCACTAATATTACAGTCGCTATGAGTAGGAATCAACTTGACAGCAACGGGTTTGGTAGAGGTAACTGAGAATTTGTGATGTTTCCAAAAATCAAGACAGAATGATTTAAACAGGTAAAAATTTCTGTAGAAATTTAAAAACATCCAAGGCTCAGGTTTGTACCCAGAGAAATACGCAAATTATTATTACTCATCTCTTCTTAAAAGTAAGCCCCTAAGAATTTACTTGGTAACACTGTCAGCCCACTTTGAATTACTAAATAGTCTTAACTACAATAAAACACTTTGGGGAGACCCTCCGCTAACTCAGACAAGGCGAAGAGGCCTTTCTCCACAATCCCGAGAGCGACAGAAGAAGAGCTGCCATTCAAACAGGTTTTATTGCTGCCCTTTAAACCCAAGGCCGTGACAGAGTTCCGTTCTCCTTCCACAACCTTCAGAAAGGGGCCTCGCAGAGCCCTCTAACCTGGTCCTCAGAAGGCCTCTCCCGGCGCTGCCCTCCTCCCACTTCCCTTTTAGGCGAAAACAGTCCCAAACGGGCGTGTCGAGTCACACAGCTCCAGCTCACATTAGGGTACAGTCACCGGGTCCTGATGGTAGGGCCCTCAATCCGCGGGGCGTCGGAGAGAACCGGGACTGAAGACAAAAAAAAAACAAAACAGACTCTCCCACCCCAGCTTCCCTGATCGCCCCTAGGCACAGGAACCTCCGTCACCCGCTGCCAGGTGCCTCCTCCGCCCGGGGAAGCAAAAAAAAAAAAAACAAAAAAAAGCACCACCCCCACCACTTGCCACAGAACTGCTTCCGGCTGACTCGCCTGAGCAAAGAGGCGGGGCGGGGGCGGGGCCGGTGGATGCCTCGACGCAGACGCCTCTGCCCAGGAAACCTCCCCAGCATTTCCGGGGCCGCTCTAGTCCGCCCGGAGGGGGTTCTTCTCGTTGACATTTCCGGCAGCGGGGTCTAGGGCCAAGGATGAGGGCGGGTTGTGGTGAGGGGCCCAAATAAAGGGTAGGGGCCGCCTGCTTGGGCCATAGGGATCGCCAGAGGTTGCGTTGGGCCTTGAGTTTTTTCCCGGGGTCCCTCATTACGGCCTCTGACTAGACATGGGCTCCTGAGGCTCGCTGGTGTGTCTTTTCCTTGTCTTTCCGATCCCACCTTCCTCCTTGTTTCCCCCCACGATGCAGTAACCACAACGGCCAGGATGTTGGGAAACCGCCCCTCGGCTTGCACTTCGTGACTCCAGCCTACCCTCAAGAGCCCCTGCAGGGTAGTGTCCGGAGTGAGGAAGAATTACAGTTCTAATGATCCGGTTTCCATGAGTGCCAGTCAGAAACTAGCACATAGGTGCCTGCACAGTGTACAGAATACACTGATTAATATAAGGCGAAGATTGCAGGCACCTTGGCGATATTAGGACCACAGAAAGTCAGGAGTTCGGAATCTACTAAGGTTATTGGGGAAAGATGTGGGGAGAGGAGGCAGTGAACAAGTTGGGATGGAAAGGAGAAACAGACTAGAAGAGAGCTGTTTCTGGTGGAAGGACTGTTGTTAGGTGCCTGGGGTGGATTTTCGACTCATAGGGACCCATGTGACAGATTAGAACTTCCCTGTAGGGTTTTCTAGGCTGTAATCTTTACAGAAGCTGGTCTCCAGGTCTTTCTCCCGTGGAGCCACTGGGTGGGTTCCAACCTTCAACCTTTCAGATAACAGCCTAGTGCTTAACCATTGTACAACCAGGGGTCTTTGGTGAAAGGACTAAAACATACAGAAACAAGGATGTGTAAGGTTCAGTGCATCTGGACAGGCAGGCACAGTACTAGGACAGAAGCCCTTAGTGTAAAAGAACACTGTAAAACTGAGTCACTTGGCATAACTGAAATGGCTGACACAGGTCTGAATCGGACTCCATTTTGTCCTGGGCCTCTGCTTCTGCTTTTTAGAGTATATGGCCTATGACCACACTTTTGACCTAGATAACTTGTTCCACAACATTCTGAACACTGCAGGAAACAGAAGAAACCAGCTCTGGAACACAGGAAACTGGCTAAAGTTGAGTACCCCATCCAATAGAAATTCTTGATAAATGAGTCTTATAGAGCATGTTGAGTGTCACCCAATCAAATGTAGCCTGGTACTCTTTCCCACCCCATACAAAGTTCCGATAAAAGACACGCACTTATGCTCCCTCTTTGAGCGCCATTTTGAGCTATCATTTTGGAGCTTCCTTATTTGCAAATCTTTGAATCTGAATATAACTCTTATTTTATAGAAACTCTGCTTTATTTTTAACAATTACTTGGTGTCAGAAGTGGGATCCAAGCAACAGCCTAGGGTGAAGGATCCCACTGAGCCCTTTAGGCTCTCCATCTCTGCAAGGAGCCTTTGAGGCCGTTTGGTAAGTCCTCTTGGTTTTAGAGCTCCATCTCATTACATTGCACCTCAGCTCCATTTTATTCAGGTTTTGGTTTGTGTCTGCAGACGTTTGTATCTGTCTTTTTGCATGGTCATGGGTTCTGCCAAATCTAAACCTACAGATTTCCCTAGTGGATCTCCTGCTGCATGTTCAAGACTTATGGGCCTTGGTCATGTTTGTATTTAGAACTCTGCCATGCCCTGACCAAAGACAATTTGTCTGACCAGTGGCCACTTCTGGCTTTGTTTGAATTGGGAAAATTGGTATATCTGACATCTACATTAGAGAATCGTATAACTAAACAAAAGGTTTAGTATGCTTATTTTGATTGGTATCTAGAAGTTTCTAAAAAAAAGTGTCAATGATTCTAAATTGGCTTTTCTGCAAGACAGGTTACCCAAATTAACCAAGATTCATAAGTCTTTTAAGGAGGAAACACAAGACAGTCCGTGAGTCCACTCTTTCTGACCCCTCTGCTCTTCCTCTGTCTTTGTACCCTACTCTCCCTCTGTATCCTGGAAAGGATCCTGGTCTGGCTGAAATTCTGTTTACAAATGATGATCTTCCTCTTGACCCTAAACCTTCTCCAGTGTCTCAGATACCCTTTAAGTTCAAACCAGTTGAAGAGTAAGTGAACAAACCCTCTGTAATTATTTTTTCTCCCTGGTCTAAGGCTGAATTAAGAACAATAGCTAAGGAGTTTCTGAAACCCATCAAGAACCCTCAAAAATTTAAGAGGAATTGTGCATTTTAATTCAGGCTTACCAACCTGGTCTGGTTGATCCGTATCAGTTAATCTATATGCTAGTTGGATTAGAAGAGGCACAAAATTGGATTAGTTTCACCAGCTGGGAAGAAGCTGATAAATTAGTTGATCCCAAAAATCATGTCAATTCAGCAGCCTATTATGATAAATCAAAGGATGTTGCTAAAAACAAACAAACTACTATATGCAATTCCATAGGGTTTTCCCTGTAAAACTGATTAGGGATTCAGGAATGCAAACAAGAACCTGGTATAACTTTAAAGAAAGGCTTACCAAAGCTTTCTCTAAGCACTCTGGTCTAGAGCTTACAAATGGCCAGAATAGCTGTCTATTCTATGTT
>NW_004444106.1:4303141-4335627 GCF_000243295.1 Trichechus manatus latirostris | reverse complement strand
ATCGAACTTACTAATGTAGCTGAAAAGATGGCCTACACTCTCCAAACAGATAAATCTAAGAAACAAAATCACATGACTTTTCAGCTCCAACAGCTGCAAACTCTTTTTAGAGGCAATAATCCTAGGCCACCCTCTTCTGGTGTGTGCCATTATTACAAGAAACCTGGATACCGGAAAGAGGACTGGTGTAAATTGAAAAATAAGATGCAAAACTCAACAAAGGCTGAATCAAAACCCATCTATTGATGGGGCTCTGAGGGACCTGTTTGGCTGCATCCTGCCTTTGTCTTAAATGACAAAGGTGAAACCACCTTAAAAATAAATGGAAAAGACTGCACCTATTTAATAGACATTGGTGTCACCCGTTCAGCCATAAACCTCACACTTTTAAGCAGCCCTCTCCCTTGGAGTAATAAAACTGTTGATGTCGGGGGGTATCTACTATTGTACAACATAACCCCAATCTATGCCAGTGTCAGTGTCCTTAGGACCCTTATCTGAAAGCTACTCCTTCCTCTTAGGTGATACTACACCTGTCGATCTTTTAGGATGAGATTTATTAAGTGAGACTGTTCTATAATCTTTGATAAACAAGGGAAAATAACCCTACAATTTCAAGATAAACTCCAAATATACCTCTTATGTCACTTAGAGGCTTTGACAATGGATAAGGATACCTCTACTTTAGAAAAAGAGTGCCCATTGTTATCCTGTGGGCTTCTTCCTCTACAGATGTGGAGAGAATACATAGTGCACAACAAATTAAAGTTCAAATTGACCCAAGAAACCCACTTCCCAGGATTTCTCAATACCCTCTAAGACAAGAGGCAATTCAAGGGTTAACCTCTATAGTTGAGGAATTGTTAATAAAGAGCTAATAATTCTGTCCTAGTCATTCAGTGCTGCTATAACAGAAATACCACAAATGGATGGCTTTAACAAGAGAAATTTATTCTCTTACAGTCTAGTAGGCTACAAGTCCAAATTCAAAGCGCCAGCTCCAGGGGAAGGCTTTCTCTCTCTGTTGGCTCTAGAGGAAGGTCCTTGTGATGCATTAGTCTTCCCTTGGTCTGAGAGCATCTCAGTGCAGGAACCTCAGATCCAAAGGACACGCTCTGTTCCCAGTACTACTTTCTTGGTGGTATGAGGTCCTCATGTCTCTCTGCTCATTTCTCTCTTTTATATCTCAAAAGAGATTGGCTTAAGACACTATCTAATCTTGTAGATCTCATCAATGTAACTACCACTAATCCATCTTACTGTATCATAGTGATAGAGTTTACAACACATAAGGAAATCACATCAAATTACAAAATGGTAGACAATCATACAATACCAGGAATCATGACCTAGCAAAGCTGACAGATATTTTGGGGGGACACAATTCAATCCATGACATTCCACTCTTTGACCCCCAAAATTCATGTTCTTTCCACATGTAAAACATATTCACTCCATCATATCATAGCAAAAATCTTAAAATCACCTCCAAGTCCAAAATCTAAAATTCCTCTTCATCTGTGAAATCTAGAATACAAGTTATCTGCTTTCAAAGGTACAATGGCAGAACAAGCACAAGCTAGATATTTCCATTACAAATTGGAGAAACTAGAGGAAAAGAAGGGATAACAGGAATGAAGCAAGTCAGCAGAACACATTACATTAGCCCTCAAGGCTTTGCAAATAATCCTCTGTTCTCTGAAAGAATTTACACAATGGCCCTGTCCTCCAGACTGTAGGTATTGGCCACACTCCCTGGATTCTGAGTGGATGCCCCTTGTGCCTGGGCTTCAGCTCCACCTTCCAGGCCCACTGGGACAGCAGCTCTGCTCCCTCGGCTTTAGGCACACCATTCTCCTACTCCATCTGAGTGGCAGCTCCACCCTTGGAACACCAGAGGCCACGGCTCCACCTGTTGAAACCCCAGAGGTCCTGGCCATACCTTTTGAGACTGAGGCAGCTCAGCTTCCTGTGCTCCTTGTCTCTCAGCCCTCAGGCCTCGCACCTGCTTCTGCCCTGCTGGGGCAAGTGTTCCAAAGCTCAGAAGCTCCACAGATAAGCACCTGGAGGCACCCCACTCCACCAGGAAGCCTCCTGTGCACAGGTACTCAGCTCTCTCACTCTGTGGGTTGGTAAGCCTAGCTCCACCAATAAGTGCCTGGAGGCACCCCACTCTACCAGGAAGCGTTTTGCACACAGGCAGTCAGCTCTATCGCTCTGTGGGTCAGCTCCAGCACTGTAAGTGTGGAAAAGAAGCTAGGAAAGCAGTAATGGCTGTAGGGTGGCCACTGCTCTGGGCCATTTGGCTGGTCACCAATGCCCAGCTAGCTGCTGAAACACGTGTGAGAGCTTTGCAGGAAGACTTACAGTTGGAAAGGGATGTGTGGCAGTCGTGTGTGGTTATGACCAACGTATTGATTGAGCAGCCGCATTCACAAACAGCTAGAAACTCTTGCCTG
Organism: Trichechus manatus latirostris; assembly: GCF_000243295.1. Classification (NCBI taxonomy): domain Eukaryota; kingdom Metazoa; phylum Chordata; class Mammalia; order Sirenia; family Trichechidae; genus Trichechus; species Trichechus manatus. Next base: position 4,333,168 of record NW_004444106.1, on the reverse strand, counting down.
CAGGTTTGTAAAGATAGGGGGGAAGGAAAGTGCCAAAGGCAAAGATCAGGGCAGTGTTGATGAAAAGTGGCTGGGATGTGAAAATGTGGACTCCTTGGAAGAGCAAATCTAGTAGTGACTCAGGTGTGGAAGTGATAGTTGAGGAGGATATCCGGGTAGACAGCGCTTCTTTAAGTGGAACTGAGGCAGAAAAATGAGTAGTATAGTCACTCACCCTGCCCTCCAGCAACATTTACACACAGCTCAAAACACGGATGGCATACACACCATCACAGATTGGATCATCTTGTGTTGTAGAAATACATGGCCAAATGAGGGGGATCTTCCTGGTACAGTTGGGAAGCGGTCATCTGTAGAGGAGTTACAGCAACTAATACGGGAGCTAGGTATGCTCCACACCATTTATGCTGAGCAAATCTGGGAACCAGACAATGAACTCTTTACTGCAGGAATGAAAGCAAAGCTCCTACAGACAGCCCCGCCCTCCTGGTATGGCACGCTGGTGGCTATAGTTAGTCCCTTAGTGGGCCAGATGGTCTGCCAGGTGGGACAAGCCATAGCCGACTTGGGTGAAACTGAGATGGCTAGAGAGAAGGGGCTGTGAACCATGAGGAGAGAGAGAGAGAAAAGGCTGAAAACCTTGTAAGATGACCATCCAAGGGCTCCTTGAAAGTAACCTGAAAGCAGATGTGGGTGGACTTAGTGGCTGCCAGAATAGCAGTGAAAAAGATAAACAACCGAATGTGGTTTTGGTCAGCCTTTGGAAGAACCTGAAGCTGCAGTAACAATACTGACCTCTGAGTGACGCTGCCTCTCGTGAGGAAGTGCCCCTTGCCCAGGGTGGGCCCCATCAATCCCTAGGGACTAGGATTGGGGCCAAGGTCACCTGCAGATCAGGGCCCTGCATGGGGACTAGAGGCCCCCCGTAGAGGTAACAATACGTTGGTCAAGAACAAACAAGCAGCAGGTGCTGGCTCTGGTTGATACAGGGGAAGAGTGCACCCTTATCTTTGGAAACGCTGAACAGTTTCGAGGACCCCTCTTGGCAATTGATGAGTATGGCAGAAAATCCATCTGTGTACATCAAGTACTCCTGACCTTGCAAATAGGACATACTACCACTAAGCCATATCAAGTTTATATTTCCCCAATACCGGAATACATTCTAGGGGTGGATGTCCTCACAGGACTGACTTTGACCACATCTATGGGAGAATTCCGACTGCAGGTGAGGGTGGTAAAAAGCAATCTTGAGAGGGAACACGGCATGGGTGAGGACCCTGCCCTCACCACGAAGACTGGTAGACATCAGGCAATATAAGTTGCCCGGAGAACATAAGGAAATCAGTGAAACCATTTTGGAATTTAAAAAGGTAGGCATCCTCTGGGAAGCCCACAGTGATTTCAGTTAGCCCTGTGTGGCCTGTGAAGAAACCAGGTCCTGGTGTATGACCATGGACTAGAGAGAACAAGGTAATTCCTTCTATACATGCTGCAGTCCCAAACATAACTTCCTTGTTGGAAACCTTTAGAGATCTGGGCACGTGTCATGCTGTGTTAGATATGGCCAATGCATTCTACGTAGTCCCACCATTTGCCATGGTATGGTTGCTAGGGATCTGACTCTTTTCTCCTTCCCCACTACTGTCCATTGATTTCATTACACTGATGATATCATGTTAACTGCTGAAGATGTTTCTGTTACAGGAGTGTTTGGATGCCCTAATCATCCACCTATAGCAGAGAGGATGGGCTGTGAATCCTCCAGAAGTGTAGGGGCTGAGAATGAGGTACAATGGCATTACCACCTGCCCTAAAACCCCCAGGCCACAGGTCTTGTAGAAAGGAAGAATGGTGTCCTAAAACAGCAAATACGAATCCTTATGGGCTAAGGCTAGCCTGGTGGGGTAGACCAAGGTGCTGCCTGAGGCTTTGAGATTAATAAATTTGGCTCCCACTGGGGCTTTAGCCCCATATACCAGACTAGGATCCCTGAGTGACCCTCCAACAATGATACGAGTGACATCACAGGCTCCAGAAGTATATCCACCAAGATTGTTACTGGAACAAAACAGCATGGTCCTCTGGACACCTTAGTACCTGGCACTGGGAAGTGGAAAAACTATTGGCACTTGTCTTGGGTTATTTACCCCACTGGGGCGGATTGGTTACTTCATCCCTGGAGACAGAGGAACTGATCAGCCTAATGTGGGAGCCCACCATCCTGCTGCACGAGATCCCTGACAGTCAACGCTTTACGTGGACAGGAACAACGGCCAAATCATGAGGGACAGAAGTGGGTCTCCTTTTCTGGCATACAGCAAGATGGGTGACTTTACTCACAACCCCTCAAGTGACCTCCCCAAGGCAGCATGTATGGTACACTCAGCCAAGAAAAATGCCTAAAGCAGCTGCTGTTCTCACCACTCAAGTGCATGCCCTAGTGTGATCCTAATAGAGGAAGATTTATCCCTCTTGGTACCTACTCAACATCTGTCTTTCTGATGATAGGTATGGCCTACTCTGCTTTCTTCCCTTTGGGGCTGCCAATGTCTTCCTAGAGTGGGCTCACATCTTCGCTGTAGCCCACGACAAAAGCAGCTGCTGGATCTGTGGACAGCTCCCCTTCTCAAGTGCAAAAGGCATGCCTTAGAGCATGAAGCCCCTGATCAGAACCAATTGGGCAGCTGTGAGAGACATTTAAAGAGGTATTAAATCCTCTTAAACTAATTGGGATATAATTGGGGGGGGGGGGCACAACATCACCTTTTCCTGAACTCAGACTGTCGTGGATACCCACATCTTGCTTGATAAGAGACTGCAATACCTCTAAATTGTGGCCATGAAAGGATGTTTACCACATCTGGGATGGTTTAGGTTGGTTGGTACTTGAACAGGGTGTATTAGGGAAACACACCTTTATCTGTTTTGAACCAAGTGAAACCCCATGGGTTCCCCTATCTCCCTCTTAATCTTCCTCCCACGTAGTGGGCTGGACTCCTGCGTCCCACTGCCAACAGGTGATAACACCTAATGCTACTGAATGGTTGCAGGATAAAAACCCCAAGAGGATGGCAGGAGTGTACCCCACTCCTAATGGTACTTGATGGCTGTGTGGCCACTACTTGTGGCCCTGGTTACTGTATGATTGGATAGGGTGCTGGACTTTGGAGTTACCCTATGCTGCAGGAACTGTTAGAAAAACTATACCAAAATCTCTGAATTACCCCATGATAAAAGCCAGGTGGACTAAGCATAGTCTTTTCCACTCCTGGACACACCTGATGGCTAGTCTGCTGTGGCTGACTGGTTTTCCTCTTTTCCCTCTGGCTGGTGAGGTTTTTTGTTGGGTCTTGATCTTTTCCTGGGTGTAGGGTTTTTTAGCTGTGTTTTGTCTGTATCGCTGATGTGGTCTATGCCTCCAACTACTGCAACGTTTTCTATCCCTACCTGCAAAGGTGTAACATCTCCTCTCAGTACCCTCAGGGGCCTAATGAAAGGGAGAACATGCCAGATTGTAAGAGCCAGGCTTGAGGGGTAGACTGAAGGGGAAACAGGCTTTGTGAGGCCAAACATAAGCACTCTCATGTGTTCCGTTAGCTCACTACCATTTGCCAAGCCATTCTTATGTAATTCTTGCTGAAGCAGCCTTATTTAAGTCCCTGGCATGTAGCCACCATTGTTCATCACTACTATAAAACTTTGGTCCTCCCACTGCAGGGTGCAGAGATCTGCTCAGTCCTACTGCTGCCCACTACTCACCTTGTATGTAAGTCTCCCTAATAAACTCCTTTGCTGCCACCCTGGAGTTGCCTGCCTCTTTCTTCAATCTCTCAGCACCCTCAATTTTTGGAGGCAAGTTTCACATTACAAGTCCCTGCCAGGACAACTTCTAATGGTTCTTACCAAGCTGGATATGCTGTAACTACTTACACTAATGTATTAGAAAGCTCTTCTGAGGTTAAAGGAAATGCTTTCACAGATCATGCTGCTAGAGCTGCAGTAAATTTAACTGCTCAGCCTGTACCTATGTATGAGTTGAATGAAGTCACTGCCCCTAACATGCGAGTTCCACCCTATGACTTGCCCACTAAACAATCACAAGCACCTAGTGAGGAATTAAATGAATGGAAATAACAAGGGTACAAATATGACAAAAACCTACACTACCAGAAAGCCTAAAGGTGCCTATGCTGTGCACAATTCATTCTCTAAGCCACTATGCAGTTGATAAAATGATCCAAATTATGGAAAAACATTGGTAGGGGAATTTCCTCTGTGTAGCCAAACAAGTCTATGTGCAATGTCAAATATGTCAATGCCACAATCCAGGGAATCCCTTGAAGTCATCACCAGGAGAATTTCCTCCACCACTGGGTCCAGTGTTGGAATGGCAGATTTCATTCAACTTCCTTCTTCTATGGGATAAAAATTTGTCTTAATAATCATTTGTATATGTTCTCATTGGGTTGAAGCTTATCCTGCTTGCTATGCAACTTCCACCTTTGTTGCTAAGAAGGTTCTAGAGAATATCATACTATCATGGGGTACCCCTGCCACACTCCACAGTGACAGAAGAATGCATTTTTTCATTTAATAATAAACAGTTATTTAAGAAATTTGCAAAATATTTCCAATCGCTCAATTTTTGCATACTCTTTATCATCCCCAGTCCTCTGTATTAGTAGAATGTACCAATGGAATTATTAAACAGTTAGCCAAATTAACTGGGAGCTAAAGTATTTCCTTTGGTGTTATTAAATCTTAGATCCTCTCCATTTGGAAAACAAAAGCTGCCTCCTAATGCAATAGTCACTGGAAGACTTATGCTCTTAAGTCACATTACTTACACTGATCCACACATTGTTAATGCAGATATCCTTCAGTATTTCAAAGGACTGATGGCTTATTCTCAAGCTTGTGTCTCACAGGTAGAACAATCTTTCACAGACAAACATCTCAAGGCTCCTGAATTCTCTGACCCTGGCCTGCCATCTGGAGACCGAGTCTACTAGAAGAGTTTCAGCTCCAAAACCTTAGAAGCCTGCTGGAAGAGACTGTTTCAGGTGTTGCTAACCAACCAGAGTGCAGCCAAACTCGATGGCATTGCCCCGTGGATACACAAGTCAACTTAAGCGTGCACACCACATACTTACATGAGTTTGTCAGCAGGTGACCTCAAACTTTACCTACACTGAGGTCACCCAGAAGCAGATGACCGCAGAAGTAGACAGCTAGCCCGAAGGTCACAGAACAAGACCTCATGTATGTTGCTGAATTTTGTGGACTTTGCTTGGTAGTTGTAGCTATCCTTATGCTACTAGCCTTATTATATACCTGTGGTCTTATTTCCTGTAGTTTTATTCACTGTGAAAGTCCATTTAAGCCTTATTCTTCTATTCCTAACAATTTCATCTAACACTTAGAGAGAAAATGCATTTGTGAAATTAGCCCAATCAGTAGGCAGTGCCAGCAATTTAACTGAGTGTTGGATCTGTCACCGCTTTCACGATCTGGACATGAAAATTCAGATCCATTAGCAACTCCTATATTAAATTACAGTCTTGTACCCAGTGCTCAAATTGCTGATGATACTGCAGATGGAATGTCAGCCAAACAGAAATCTTTAGAATCTCTTGCTAAGACTGTATTAAATAATAGGATAGCTCTTTATTTTCTTCTAGCCCAATAAGGAGGAGTTGTGGCATTGTTAATACCACCTGCTGCACTCAGATAAATACCACAGGAGATGTACAAGATACTAGAAATACCTGCCAGAAGGCTACTTGGCTACATTCAATACCTCTTATGCCTGACTATCCCTTTTTAGATATCTTTTTTTTTTATTGTACTTTAAGTGAAAGTTTACAATTCAAGTTAGTTTCTCATACAAAAATTTACACACACATTGCTATGTGACCCTCGTTGCTCTCCCTATACTGTGACAGCACACTCCTCCTTTCCACCCAGATTTCCCATGTCCGCTCAACCAGCTCCTGACCCTCTCTGCCTTCTCATCTCATCTCCATGTATCTACTTGAGCTAAGAGGCACACTCTTCACGAGTATGATTTTATGTTCCATAGTCCAGTCTAATCTTGGTCTGAAGAGTTGGCCTCAGGAATGGTTTCAGCTCTGGGCCAACAGAGAGTCCGGGGGCCATGTCTTCCAGGGTCCCTCCAGTCTCAGTCAAACCATTTAGTCTGGTCTTTCTACTAGAATTTGAGTTCTGTACCCCATTTTTCTCCTGCTCCATCAGGGACTCTCTGTTGCGTTCCCTTCAGGGCGGTCATTGGTGGTAGCAAGGCACCATCTAGTTCTTCTGGTCTCAGGCTAATGAAGTCTCTGGTTTATGTGGCCTTTCTGTCTCTTGGGCTAATATTTTCCTTGTGTCTTTGGTGTTCTTCGTTCTCCTTTGCTCCAGGTGGTTTGAGACCAATGGATGCATCTTAGATGGCTGCTTGCTAGCTTTTAAGACCCCAGATGCCACTCACCAAAGTGGGATGCAGAACATTTTCTTAATAAACTTTGTTATGCCAATTAACCTAGATTTCCCCTGAAAGCATGGCCCCCAGACCCCCGCCCCTGCTACTCTGTCCCTCTGAAGTGTTTGCTTGTATTCAGGAAAGTTAGCCTTTGGTTTAGTCCAGTTGTGCTGACTTCCCCTGAAGTTTGTGTTGTCCTTCCCTTCACCTAAGATAATTTTTGTCTACTACCTTTTTAGATATCTTTAGTTGGTTATCCAATGGTATTGGTTCCTGGTTGGGCTCGATACTGCAAACTGGGCTGACCATCTTGATTGCTATAATAATTATTGTAGGTCTAATTAATTGTTGTATAAAACGCCTGTCTAATGCTTGTAACCAAACTGTAGTCCTCCTTGATATGCAGAGGGTTATGTATGTTGAAGAAACTAAGTTCTTAGAGGAGACTGACTTCACATCTTGAGTTAGCCTTTTTGGATGTTAAGTTGTTCCTCCAAATGTGGCCTTCCTCCACTCATGCCCCAACTGGAGGATCACAGAAGCAGAGTGTCTGAGTTATGGCATGGTGAAAAGGTTGATGACAGAGCCAACTTATAAAACGATCAATCCAACAAGTCCATGTAGAAGAAAACACTCTTACAATGGTGATTAAGGAATCTCTATGGAGATTCATGATCAGAAGGGGAAAGTGTGAAAGAGCACTCTAAAACTGAGGCACTTGACATAACTAAAATGGCTGACACAGATCTGAATTGGACTCCATTTTGTCCTATGTCTCTGCTTCTGCTTTTTAGAGTATGTGACCTATGACCACACTTCTGACCAAGATAACTTGTTCTGCAACATTTTGAGGTGGTCCACCCAGAACGTTGGAGGAAACAGAAGAAACCAGCTCTGGAACCCAGGAAACTGTAGCTAAGCTTTAGTATGCTAGAAATTCTTGATAATTGAGTCTTACAGAACAGGTTGAATATCAACCAATCAAATGTACCCTTGTACTCCTTCCCTACTCTGTACAAAGTTCAAAAGATATGCGCTTATGCTCCCTCTTTGGAACTCCATTTTGAACTTTAACTTTGAAGCTTCCTGATTTGCAAATCTTTGACTCTGAATAAAACTCTTCTTTTATTCTACAGAAACTGTTTCACTTTTAACATTAGGAATTGTTAAAAACATAAATGTTTAGAGAAACACCAGAAGTTAGTGTAACAGAATATATTTATTGTGAGTAGATGCGATTCTATTTGGGCAGCCTCAACCCAAAGGTATGGGGAAGGCGCTCCAAAAGAGAGGATAGTGAAAGCAGGTTATATAGGTGGGGTCCGGGCAGGGTAATCTCCTGAGGGTCATTGTAAATTCCTCCCATGTTTGTTTCTCAGAGCACATGCAGGGCTTCAGAGTCAGTAAGCTGTAAAAACAGAGTCATTAAGGACATGCCACATATCCTAAAACACAGCTTCCAGTCAGACTCTGGATTTCCTGCTTCTCAAAACTAGCAGCACATAGATAATTCTCCAAAAGGGCCCAATGCTTAAGGCAAAACAGTCTCTACTAAGCTGCTTACTAGGCTATTGTATGACCTGAAGGTGACTCCAGGAAAACCAGTTCCTTAAAGGTTCAAAGTTCAAAAGGACACCCAAGGGCAAATGGCCTGGGTGGGTCACCCCAACTCCAGGGACCGAGAAATCTGGATTCTAGGAGAATTAAAATGGTTTCTCAGAACATTGTGACACCTTGGTGTCCCTGGATCCTTAGAGATGTGATGTTTTGTGGTGGAAATAGATCTGCACTGTATCTAGGGACAGACAATCCTCTCAAAGAACCAAAAAAGTGATTTAGAAGGGACTTTAGATATATAGGGTCGCTGTCAGTCAGAACTGACTCAATGGCAACTTTTTTTTTTTTTTTTTTTGGTTTGATATCACTTATACTCCTTTACTTAAACTCACAAAACAAATGTCATTTGACATTTCAAATTAAATACAAGAAAAATAAAAAGTATAGCACTTTACATGATTTTTCAAAATACATCAACCTCTCTGGAAATTCTGGTATGACCTCCCCCTCTTTAATTCTTAAGAATCATTAATCTAATTCAACTAATCTAAGGAGTGAGCCAAAGAGAAACAAGAGATGGGAGGAGATGAGCAGATGAAATCTCTCTCCCTCTTCCTCCCGTGGACTGTCTTAACACACAGTTCCCATGAAGTCTGTGCAGAGATCTACTGCATGCCAAGGGTGCAGCTGCTGAAAAACTAGCTGTATCTCTTCAAAGCACAGCTCACTGCACAGCAAGGGCCAGTGCCGTTCTTTCCTTTCCTTTGTTAAATTTGTATTTTATTCTCCAGACTTGCTGGAGTTAAAAAGTCTTTTTGAAAAAGTTAAAAAGAACTGGAAGCTTCCGGGGGTGGGGGTGGGGATGGAGCTCCCTATTTAAAATCTTTGTCTTCTCTGACTTCATTGGTATGCACAAAAGCATTTCTGCTAGCATACATGTTTTGATTTGTCTGCTTGCTCAAAAGTTTTAGTTCAGACATTAAACAGACTTTGCTGAATAGGTAAGTATAAATATTTAGGCTTCCTACATTTTGTGCTACATGATCTGCTGTTATGTCAAAACATATTGTTAAAAGACAATCAAAACACAAAGAAATTAAACCATGGGATTTATTTGAGCAGTTATCTATATGCATATAAGGAGGCCACTCTGTTTCTAAAAACATGGCTCAATGTAGGCTAGTTACATGAAACTTTTAAAGAAAAGAGAAAGGAGTAGAATAGAAAATCAACCATTGGCTAATCTTAGCATGATTGATTGAACCATGCCCTCCCACGCCCACCCCACGCCACCACTTATTGAGATTAGCTGGCATCAGGTTACTAGGTGGTCCCTCCATTCATTTGCACACACCTTTAGGTGTAGTCCGGAGGTTTTGAAATGATAAAAGGTACCTTAATTATTCAAGGAATTCTAAGGGTTATCTCTCAGGAAATAAGGGAAATGACTTAAAGTAACATTCTTTGCATTAGATAAAATGTGAGCTAGTTTATGGTTAACAAATGTCTTTGTTACAAAGGGAATTTTCAAAGACTTAATCACTGTGTCAAACTGGGCCTCAGTTTCCTTAATATTAACAATATGAAGGGTGCTTTGTTTGCCCCTTTCTTCCTTTTTTTAACCCTCTTTTTGTTCTCTCTCTGTCTGCCCTTTGCTTCCTATAAAAACTCAGCTGGTATTCAGGGAAGTACCTCCTAGTTTTTGCTGGGAGATGTGCTTCCATCCATGGATCTTTTCAAAACCGAATAAACTAGAAAATTAACTTTTTCAGAATATTATTTTTAACATCTTCTTTTCCTTGCTATACTTTCCTGTTACCTTACTCTCACTGTTTTTGTATTGTACCTTTCACTTAAACCTTTAGCATTTACTCATTGCCTCGGACTCTGTTTTTAGGAGATCCAGAGTAAGGCATCTGGGAACTTCCTTTTGCATTGGTAAGAAAAATATTATTTAAAAAAGAGGAAAGGAAGCTGCAGTTTCACTTCTTAATTGTAGTGTGGGATAAGAAACGAAGTTTTAATTCTTATGAAATCCAGATTTTTGGGTTCCATGGAGGGTGGGGTGGTCCACCCAAGCTATTGCTCTGAGATGATCTTTGGACTTTGAGCCTTGAGAAAACTGGTTTCCTAAGGTCACCTTTGAGTCAGACAGTGGTCTAGTTAAATTAGTAAAGACTGTTTTGCCTTAGGCATTGTGCTGTTTTGAAGAATTATCTGTGTGCAGTTTGTTTTGAGAAACAGAAACTCCAAGGTCAGACTAGAGCAATGTTTTAGGGTAAATCAGTAATAATTTTTATTCTTCTTCAAGACAGTGCTGTATGGAATCCTACTGAGGACAAATTGTTTTGCTAGTGATAAGATAGGGTATAAGAATCTTTGGTAGTTCTTTCCTCTTCGGAACGTTTTTTACTCCTGTTGAAGAGGAAAATTAATAACGGACATCTTACATTGATTTTAAGGTTTTTCTTATTCCTGTAACCAAATATTAACCATAAAAAGCCTGACCAAAACTGCAAAAGCCTGCCAGAAGCTGTAATACAGCCATGTAAATTTTTCTTTTCCTGCTAGAAAAGGCTAGTCAACAAAACCTTACCTCCTGATTTAATGAAAAAGGTCTCCTAATTTAAATCTTAAAAAGTCTCATGACTGCAGATGGGCCGAGGGCCAAATTTTTAGCAGCCAGGCCAGGGACTACCTAGTAACCTGAAATCAGCTGATCTCAGTAAAACCGGAGAAGGCAGGTGTCATGGTTTGAATTATGTCCCCCCAAAAATGTGTGTATCATTTTGGCTAGGCCATGATTCCTGGTACTGTGTGATTTTCCTGTATGTTGTAAACTTGCCTCTATGATGTTAATGAGGGAGGATGGGTGGCAGTTGTGTTAGTAAGGCAGGACCTGATCTACAAGACTGGATTGTGTCCTGAGGCAATCTCTTGAGATATAAAAGACAGAAGTGAGCAGTGAGACAGGGGGACCTCATACCATCAAGAAAGAAGTGCCAGGAGTGAAGCGTGTCCTTTGGACTGGGGTCCCTGCACCAAGAAGCTCCTAGTCCAGGGGAACTTTGATAAGAAGGCCGACAGAAAGAAAAAGCCTTCCCCTGGAGCTGACACCCTCAATTTGGACTTTTAGCCTACTTTGACCGTGAGGAAATAAACTTCTCTTCGTTAAAACCATCCACTTGTGGTATTTCTGTTATGGCAGCACTAGATAACTAAGACAGCAGGGTTCAATCAATCATGTTAAGATTAACTAATCATTGATCTTCTATTCTTCTCTCTCTTTTTCTCTTTATGAGTTTCGTTATAGCCAACCCACTTTGAGCATTTGCTTCTTTTTGGAATCAGAATGGTCTCCCTCAATGCGTATAGAATAACTGCTCAGAATAAACTTTATGTTTCAATTTCTTTGAATTTGTTTAGTTTTTAACAGTTTTGGTGTCAGAAGTGGGACCCAGAGAAAATCACCAAGCCAACCACCTCATTTTTAGTGAGGGATCATAAAATACCATACCAAACATGGGCCCTTTGTGCCCAATTGTTCACTCACTATGGCTGGGGAACTTGGTAAATCTTTCCTGGGTTCGAGTTCCATTCTTTGTGTGTTGAACTCTCTGGATTTATGTCTGGGCATCCTTTGCTTTATAAGTTACTCTTTTCCTCCATCTGTTTGGGGAGATGAGTTCCCATCTGCTCTTTTTCTTTCCACTTTAAGAAATTTCTGTTTGGCTCTTGGGTTTTATAGAGAGTTCCCGTTTGCATTATTTGAATACTTGCCCCGGATTGGATGCAAAGGATATCAAACTGAGCTCAAGAAAGGGTGTTGGAATTGATTTTGGGAAGCCTCAGTTAATTTTATTTGAATACTTGCCACAGACTGGGTGCAAGTGGTATAGGATTTGATCTGAGGGAGACCTCAGATCATTTTATTTGAATACCTGCCCCAGAATGAGTGCAAAGGTGTCAAATTTGATCTGAGGGAGGCCTCAGGGAAAATTTAAAAATGGTTCACCCTTACTGGTAACAGCTCAAAATTGCAGTAGTTACTTTTGTGTGCATATGTGTTGTTTTGTTTTAAGAGTGTTATGCTGTTGTTGGTCATCATAAAAAGGAAGATCACAAGGAAGAACTCAGGCATAGACTCTATCAGCCTGGTTTTTGAGCTGCCTTCACAGAACCAGTGAATGTGTGATTCTCACTCAAGATGATGTCCACATGTATGAGATTCTGTCTTGAGAATTTTTGCTTTGATCTAGAGAGAGTGTTCTGTCTTTTTCTTTTCCCCTCTGTGCACCATTATGAGGTTGCGCTAAGTCTCAGCTCTGAGTCCACTGATCTAAGTCCACTGTTTCTTGTCCCCATCTTATAATTTGGGCTTTCAGTAACTACTCTGAGAAACTTTGACATAAATTGGTTTATTTGAAAAGTGTACTGAAAAAGTATGGATTTTTTATTTTGATTGGTATAATGAGGCTTCAAAAAGATAAAAATTATTCTAAATTTACCTCTCTAACAGATTCTTTAAAGGGCGCAGAGGATAGAGTTATAAAAATAGAATATTTTCCTTACTCTGGATGGTATTGTTAAATCAGATTCCTTCAAAAATGTTTATTCTGATTATTTTAATGATACGTGTTCATATAAATCTAGTAGTTCTAATATTCCCAGCAATTAATGAAAGTGAATTCATTCGGACAAAGGTTTTTATGTCTACTTAAAAGCAGTTTCCAAGATTTTTAAACAACTTAGGCTAGACTGAGTATATGGGATGCATTTTGTTAAGGAAAGAGTAAAGTAAAAGACTAGTTATTTCAAAATGAGAAAAAGCAAAGAAAGAAAATTTGAATGGCTATGGAAGGTTGCAGAAGGTTAGAAAAAGGAAAGCAAAACTACTTACCAAGAAAATAATTAAGGAAGAGTCAAAGAGCCTCTCCCAACAGAGTGGAGATCTTTAAAAAATATTTAAAAAATTAGATTAATAAGGTGGACATTGAGGTTAAAGCAGGAAAAAAGCTGTCTCAATACAGTTATCTCAGTACAGTTATCAGAAACTGAGTAGATCGCCAACATTAAAGAACCATAAACAAGCTCTCTATTGTAGAGGTTTTTTTTTTTTTAAGCCAAGAGATTAAAAAAATCACAATGAGTGTGAACCTAAAATAGGGAAAGTGTTTCCATCCGTAGCCAGAGAAAGGCTATACAGGCAGTCCCAGGGTTACAAATGAGATCGATTCCTCAGTCTGTCTTTAAGGTGAATATGCAGGTAAGTCAGAACAGGTACATACGGTTCTTATTTAGCATCAGTTAGTCAAATGTTTGTCTTAGTATATAGTATATATTTTACATTTCTATGCATATAAAACCCTTAAGAAACACTTCCAAACAGCACAATATTTTCATGAGCGTCACAAAGTAGTGCGTGCGTTCGTTATTAGGAACCATTGTATTTAACTCAAATTTTTTAATATAATAGGCTTATGGCAGTCTGTTCTTATGTACGAATTGTCTGCAAGTTGAACATTCCTAACCCGGGGCCTGTATACAACTTTGAGTCTGTTAATAAATGTATTCTTTTTTTGCCACTTTGATTAGTTGTATTATACGGGTGACTAAGGAAAGTTGTGTTATGTGTATTTATGAGCCTACTGGTCTGCTTAAAAAGGCTTGTGTGGGACATACAGTTCATAATTATCCACCCTGCCTCAGTTTTCTGTGCATGACAGAACTAAATTACTTTTCTTAAAAGTTATGATATTTCTTAGTGGTTGAGACTATACTGAGGAGAAATAGTTTCAGAGGAATACAATTGTGTACATGCTTCTGTTTTTCAAGGAAACAGATTAGTTTTTTTTGTTTGTTTGTTTGTTTTTCTTTTCCAAAAGCAATGTTTGTTTTGTCTCGAAATGCTTTTGCATTCTTCAAACTTATTGGGGGGCATTAAAGAGTTTGTGAGTACATTGGAGCAGAAGGGGTATCTTAGTTATCTACCACTGCTATAACAGAAATACCACAAGTGGGTGGCTTTAACAAACAGAAATTTATTTTCTCACAATTCAGGAGACTAGAAGTCCAAATTCGGGGTGCTGGATGTAGGGGAAGGCTTTCTCTCTCTGCTGACTCTGGAGGAAGGTCCCTGTCTCTTTCATTCCTCAGTGATTTTCATGTGTCTTGGCATTCATCTTCTCCCATCTCTGCTCTACTTAATCTGCTCCTTTTATAGCTTAAAAGAGACTGACTCAAGACACACCCTACACTAATATTGTCTCATTAACATACAAAGAAAACCCATTTCCAATTGGAATTATAACCACAGGTACCAAACCAAAAACCAAACCCGATACCATCGAGTCTACTCCAACTCATAGAGACCCTATAAGATGAGGTGGAACTGCCACATAGGGTTTCTAAGGAGCGCCTGGTGGATTCGAACTGCCAACCTTTTTGTTAGCAGCCATAGCTCTTAACCACTATGCCACCAGGGTTTCCACCATAAGTACAGGGGTTAGGATTTACAACACATATTTTGGGGGGATACAATTCTATCCATAACTTGCACTCTTCTCATTCTGATCTTTTATATGATTATCAGGTTGCTAATCTGCTTGGTGGCTGGAGTCTTAAAAGCTTGCAAGCGGCCATCTAAGGTACAGCAAGTGGTCTCATTCTGACTAGTGAAACAATGAAGAGAAGAAGCTAAGGAACTAACAGAAGTAACATACGCTTCACAAAAAAGGTACCCTATATAGCAGTACCTATAAGACTTGAAGAAACCTAGATTGGTGCCTGGCCAACTCTTAGTGATCAAAGATTCTAATTGAATCATGATCAGAAGGGGAGAAATGTTGAAGAGGAAAATTAATAACAGACATCTTACTTCGATTTTAAGGTTTTTCTTATCCATGAAACAAAACAGTAACTGTAAAAAGCCTGACAAAAACTGCAAAAGCTTCCAGAAGCTGCTCTACAGCAGTGTAAATTTGTCTTTCCCTGCTAGAAAAGGATAGTCACCAAAACCATTACCTCCTGATTTAATGAAAAAGATTCTAAGGTCTCCTAATTTAAATCTCAAAAAGTCTCCTAGCTGTAGCTGAGTGGAGGGCCAAATTTTTAGCAGCCAGGCAAGGGGCCACCTGTTATTGTTGATAGATGCTGTTGAGTTTGTTCCGACTCATAGTAACCCTATATACAACAGAATGAAACACTGGCCAGTTCTGCGACTATCAATGTCATCCATAATTTGTTATAATCCACACAGTCAAATGCCTTTGCATAGTCAATAAAACACGAGTAAACATATTTCTGGTATTCTCTTCTTTCATCCAAGATCCATCTGACATCAGCAATGATATCCCTCATCTTCTGAATCCTGCTTGAATTTCTTGCAGTTCCCTGTCTATGTACTGCTGCAACCATTTTTGAATGATCTTCAGCAAAATTTTTCTTGTGTATAATATTAATGATATTGTTTGGTAATTTCCACCTTCTGTTGGGTTATCTTTCTTTGGAATGGGCACAAACATGGATCTCTTCCAGCTGGTTGGCCAGGTAGTTGTCTTCCAAATTTCTTGACATAGACCAGTGAGTGTTTCCAGCATTGCATCCATTTGTTGAAACATCTCAACTGGTATTCTGTCAATTCCTGGAGTCCTGTTTTTCACTCATGCTTTCAGTGCAGCTTGGACTTCTTACTCCAATAACATCAGTTTTTGATCATATGCTACCTCCTAAAATAGTCGAATGTTGAGATATAAAAGAGATCAGTCCCTGTGATGGTTAAGAATCCATGTCAACTTGGCTGAGCCATGATTCTCAGTGTTTTGGCAGTCATGTGATGTTGTGGTCACTTCCCCGTTGAGATTTGATATGTGATCACCCCCATGATGGGATCTGCTGTGAGTAGCCAATCAGTTGAAGGGGAGTTCCCTTGGGCACGTGGCCTGCTTCAAGTGTGGGCTGAAGTCCTGGCAGGGCTTGGGGGCTTTTGCTCATTCTGGATCCTGCAGCTGGCTCCTGTTCATCTGACCTTCGGTTCTTGGGACTTAAGCTAGCAGCTTACCTGTGGTCTTACCTGCCAATCTTGGGATTCGTCAATCTTTACAGCCTGTGAGCAACAGCCCTGCTCTCTGACCTGCCAATCTTGGGTTCACCAGCCCCTGCAGCTACATGAATCAGGAGAAGCCTCTATCCTGACCCACGGACTTGAGACGTTATAGCCTCTACAACCCCATGAGCCATTTCCTTGATATAAATCTCTCTCTATATATATATACTTTACTGGTTTTGCTTCTCTAGAGAACCCAGCCTAAGACACTCCCTGAGTTTTATTGTAGGATTTGTCTTTCTCTTGTCTTTCTGTCTTTTTAAAATGGAACATAAGTTCCTTTGGTTTTTAGATTCCAAATGGTCACTGCCTAAGGATCTCAGAACCTGGAAGTTGCTTAGAAATTGTTGACACAGGTCAGGTAAAAACACTGTACAGAATTCTGTGACACTCCTTCTTTAGGCTGGTTCTGAGACCCTGGAGGTTTAAACCTTTTGTTTAAAAGCCCCCAGAGCTAAGTTTATGCTGCCTTTGGGAATATGGGAAATGTCAAATGTAATAGTGATACTGAGCTTCCTCCAGGAACTCCCGTTCATTACCATGAACAAGCATTTTTGTTCTTCAGCATGTATGTTCTTGTCTGGTTGGCCTGACCTAACTCAGAGCAGTTCAGATGATCCATGGCTACTTTTGGGAACCTTTGATCTTTCTAAATTAATTTTTCTGTACAGTAAATTAGAACAAAAGTGGTCCAGATTAAGCAGTTACAATGGGACATCTTCTTTAATTTGCATTATGAGGCCCCTAAAGACATCAAAACTGCAAAATAACCCCTCTGCGTAATACCATTTTCAAATTGACTAAACAGAATAAAGTATTGCTGAATACAATCTCTGAAATCACTAAGCAAAATAAGGAATTACAAAGTCAGAACTATGCTATACTTATATCCTCCTGCTGCAGCCCCCTCTGCTCCTCTGCCAGTTAGTGCTTCTCTGTACGCTCCTCCACCTTCTTACCCTTCTGAAAATGCTTTAACTGAACTTCCTTACTTCCCTAAAGAATCTGTTAAAGATTCAAAGCCAGAATCAATGCCAGAGAAGCCAAAGCCCATTCCTGAAATGCCTCTTAAGATTCACCCTGCAAAGTCTGGAGCGGGTACCAGAGAAAATCCAAAGAAACCTGTTATTTCTTTTGTTCTCAGGACTTGCATGGAATTACATAGCACTGTTAAAGATTTTCCAAATTCATGTGAAGATCCTTACAGATTTGCTAAAGAATTCAAAGTCTTTATTGACGCATCAGCCTGAGTTGCCCGATTTATATCAATTAGTCCATATGTTAGTAGGCCCTGGGAAAGCCAAATTGTGGTTAGAATATTCTGAATGGAAAGATCCCAAAGATAGTTTAGACATGGATACAGACAAAACAGCTGAGACTTTTCTTACAGATACTCAGGATAGGGGCAATAAGTTACATGAGGCAATCCCTAAGGCCTTTCCCCCAATAATTGATTGGATAAAAATTCATTCTTGCACACAATAGAAAGGCAAAAGTGTATATGATTACCAGGCCTGAAGAACTGATGCATTTGACTCTTACAGAGATCACAACAGAGGGTGCCAGACAGAGCTGGAGAAAAATTCTAACTCACAATAAAAGACAAGACTTACTGGTTTGAAAGAGACTGGAGAAACCATGAGAGTATGGCCCCTGGACACCCTTTTAACTCAGTACTGAATTCACTCCTGAGGGTCACTCTTCAGCCAAAGATTAGACAGGCTCATGAAACAAGACTAAATGGCACACCAGTCCAGGGGCAAGGACAAGAAGGTAGGAGGGGGTAGGAAAGCTGTTAATGGGGAACCCAAGGAAGGGGAGAGTGCTGACACATCGTGTAGCTGGCAACCAATGTGTGTATTATTGTTTATTGAGAAACTAATTTGTTCTGTAAACCATCTAAAGCACAATTTAAAAAAAAATTAAAGTAAAATAAAAAAGAATGTATGCATTTGAATTATAGTGTTGGTGAAGAATATTGAATATACCATGGACTTCCAGAAGAATGAACAAATCTGCCTTGGATGAAATACAGCCAGAATGCTACTTAGAAGGGAGGATCGAGAGACTTCATCTCATGTACTTTAGTCTGACTTACAACATTTGCAATTTCCAAATGAATCTACCTTATTACAGCATGTTAATGATTTACTCATGTGCTCAACAGGCTTACTTTGATTTTCTTTTTCTCTTATCACTTTTGCCTCTTTGACCATATGCCAAAGAAAACCTTTTTTTTTTTTTAAATTTTACTAAAGTTTGCTGTGTTTCTATCCTCTTAATTGTTATCAGGAGGGATCAGTTGTTGGAGAAGGACATCATGCTTGGTAGAGGGTCAGCGAAAAAGAGGAAGACCCCCAATGAGATGGATTGACACAGTGGCCACAACAATGGGCTCAAACATAGCAATGATTGTGAGGATGGTGCAAGACCGGGAAGTGTTTGGTTCTGTTGTATATAGTAGGATCGCTATGAGTTTGACCCAACTTGACGGCATCTAACAAAAACAATATGCACTCAAACTCTCTGAATTGACGTTCAAAAGACCCTCTGTTTCTTCTGATAAGCTTAAGTTTCAATTGCTCGGCATACCTTTATAAAATAACTTCAAAGTGAAGGAAAAAATGCTGTGTTCTGTTTTTTTTTTTTTTTTTTCTTCCTTTCTCTCTGTCTGCCCTTTGCTTGCTATAAAAACTCAGCTTGCTTTTGTTCAGGGAAGTGCCTCCTAGTTTTTGCTGGCAGATGTACTTCCATCCGTGGATGTTTTCAAAACTAAATAAACTCTATAAAATTAACCTTGTCAGAATATTTTTTGAACACATCAATGAGAAAAATTGGAGAAACTTGTAAGTATCTCAGCAGGTCTGCATCAGATGTGAAAGAAAAAAAATTAATGATAGACATCTTACATGGATTTTAAGGGTTTTTTTTTTACCCCAAGTCCAAAAATTAACTGGGGGAAAAAGGTCTGATCCACACTGCAGAAGTATTGACTTTCTTTTTTTCACCAGAAACTGCTCTGCGGCATGGTAAATTTGTCTTTTCTGGCTAGAAAAGGGTAGTCAATAATAAACCCATCACTCGTGATTTAATGAAAAAGACTGCTTCCTTAATTTTAATTTCAAGAGGTCTCACAGCTACAAATGAGTAAAGTGTCAAATTTTCAGGAGTTACTTTTTTTTTTTAATTGTGCTTTAGGTGAAAGTTTACAGCTCAAGTTAATTTCTCATACAAAAATTTATACACATATTGTTATGTGATCCTAGTTGCAATCCCTGTAATGTGACAGCACACTCCCCCTTTCCATCCTGGGTTTCCCGGTCCATTCAACCAGCTTGTATCCCTTCCTGCCTTTTCATCCTGCCTCTGGACAGGAGCTGCCCATTTAGTCTCGTGTATCTACTTGAACTAAGAAGCACACTCTTCACGAGTATCATTTTATGTTTTATAGTCCAGTCTAATCTTTTTCTGAAGAGTTGGCTTCAGGAATGGTTTTAGTTCTGGGTTAACAAAAAGTCAGGGGCCATGTCTTTTGGGGTTCCTCTAGTCTCAGTCAGACCATTAAGTCTGGTCTTTTTACATGAATTTGAGTTCTGCACCCCACTTTTCTCCTGCTCCGTCAGGGACTCTGTTGTGTTCCCTGTCAGGGCAGTCATTGGTGGTAACCCGGTACCATCTAGTTCTTCTGGTCTCAGGCTGATGGAGTCTCTGGTTTATGTGGACCTTTTGTCTCTTGGGCTAATATTTTCCTTGTGTCTTCGGTGTTCTTCATTCTCCTTTGCTCCAGGTGGGTTGGGACCAATTGATGCATCTTAGTTGGCCGCTAGCAAGCTTTTAAGACCCCAGATGCCGCTCACCAAAGTTGGATGCAGAACACTTTCTTAATAAACTTTGTTATGCCAATTGACCTAGATGGTCCCCGAAAAGGAGTTACTTTTTAAAGTTAACTCAATTGTTTAAGCACTTCGTCACTATGGAAACTTGTATTTATTAAGCAAGTAAATAAATAAATAAATAAATAAATCTTCTGTGAAATCTCCAATCCTTGGGAGTGTTTTTCCTTATTGCAGGGAGATGCACGCACGCTCCTCCAATTTGCAAATTGTGTATTAAATCATGAAATAATCAAATATTATCTTTTTGTGCAAATTCTGATTTAGGAAATAATATTGGAGTTATTATTCCCTGTCCTGGAGCATAGAGAATGTGACCCAGCTGGAGCTGGGCTCACAAGGGCTCACAGGGACACATCAACTGGGCCCTGAGATATAAAGACAATAGCTAAAATAATCTTGGAAAATATCTTTTAGGGAAACTTTCACATAAAGCCAATCAAACAGAGCACAAAAGTTTCTACTCTTTTTCTACTAGCATTTAGTGAATAGAAGTTTGTTGGACCAATGAAGACCTCCCTGACTGTCATTACTGAAACCTGTACCAATGATTGTTAAGAAAATTCAAAATGTAGGATCACAGTTTCTAGCCAACCGGGAAAGGCTAAGCTTTCAATGGTTTTGCCCATTTGTAATGTCAATATATACTGATAGCTCTGTAACTGTTCCTTGGACTCAGGCAGATATGGCTCTGGTAGCATGGTTGTCAGTTTCCCACTTTTGCCTTTTTGAATATATGCCGAATAAAACTTTCTTTTTGCTTTACTAAACTTCGTGATGTTTTTCCCCTACAATTCAAAGGTTTATTTTTTTTAACAATTGTAACTAGCCTACTTTGAGCCACCTGTTTTTAGAAACAAAATGATTTCCCTGCATACATACAAAATGACTGCTCAGAATAAATCTTAGGTTTGAATATCTTTGTGTTGTGATTATTTTTAATACAGGTGAAATGTAATCCCCGTTTCCCCGCCCTAGCAATCCCTCCCTCTGCCAAGCTGAGGAGAGAGATCCCCAGACTCAAAAGTTAAAAAAACACAAAACTAAACCCCTTGCCACTGAGTGATACTGACTCCTAGAGACCCTATACGACAGAGTAGAACTACCGTCAAAGGGTTTCCAAGGCTGAAATCTTTACAGAAGCTGACTGCCACATTCTTTTCCGGCTGATCGGCTGGTGGGTTGAAACCGTAAACCGCCAACCTTTCCGTTAGCAGCGAAGCGCTTTAAATTAATCACTGCACAACCGAGGATTCCTTAAACCCACAGGTTACACTCAGGGATTCGGAAACAGAGAGGCAAAGACCTCCAGCGCTCCTAGAAAAAAAACCCCGAGGCGCAGCGCTGTCCTGGAAGGCGGGATGCTTACGCACTTCCGGCTTTTGTGACTCTGGATTCTGGCAGCCAGAGGGTGTAGGTCGTAGTCCAGCGCTCTTTCGATGCTCAGACTCACTTCCCTTCTCTATTCCAGTACCCGTACACGGTGAGACCTGGGGCGGGTCGGGGAAGACGGGCTGGGTCAGAGGTGGAGGCGTACGGCTGAGTTGTGTGATCCCTCTCGCCACGACCGCCCGCAAGCAGGGTGGTGGAGGGTCCACGTGCCTACTTTTGTTTCCGCCTCCGCTGTAGTAAGCGCTGTGTCCTTAAGAGACACATCCCAGGATACAGGCTGAGAGGAAACGAAGTTTTGGTTTTTGGACTCTGATAAGATGCCTTTGAGACCCGAGAGAGTCTGTCTGCGTGCCTTTCCTTGGCCCCCTCGTCCTCGGTTTTGAGTCCAAGGAGTCGCGGACCAAACGACCCTAGTCTAATTTTTGTGCTCCCCAGTTGTCGCCATTTGCTTTTTTTCTGGTGAGAGCTTATTTCTGGCTTCCTCGGGACCCGGAGATATAAAATGCGAAGAGCCTAGAGGATACCAAGCTCAACGGTCTTTTTATTTATTTTTAAAACCGACAGGTTTGGTATGCCTCATAAATCTTTGCAGATCAGCTCCTCATCATCACCTCAAATCCTCTCCCCTCCCCGAAACGGTGGTGAATAAAGAGTGTTTGAAGCCTAGTGAATAAAAATTATTTGGATGCAATAGGAAAAGATTACATACACTACCCTTTTCATCTTCTGGAACTTGTGAGGGCTTTCTAAGTGGGCGATTTCGGAAATTAGTGGATTTTTCAGTTGTGCCTGACTTGGAGGAATGAGTAGTGAAGGGAGTTTGTAGGTGCTGCTGTGGACAGTGAGTTGGGCCATTAGAAAACAGGTTTCCAGTACTCTGCCATTGATTAGAAGGATGATCGTGGACAAAACACGTAGAGCCACCAAGTTTTAAATTATTCCTAAGTAAAATAAACTGGATAATCTCAAAGGGCCCAACTTTGTAGTGCATTGATAGAGTGAACTTAACTGAATAACTCTACTGCAACAAAACGTAACGTCCAGCCTCCGTTTCCTGCAGTGTCGCCAGGATACAGAAAGATATTTTCATCATTGAGAGGCTGTTACAAGGCAAAAACACCAAAAATAACATTATACAGGCCAGTGCTAGGCAGATCATATGCAGTTAATAAATGAATTGTGGACAATGCATTGTAAGCAAATCAGTAAACTCTTAATGTTTGCTGGAGAAATAGGTTGGTTACACAGGGCAGTATAAAGGGAGACGTTAAGTAACTTACCATGGACACATAATTTATTTCTATTTTAAAGCTGTGCTGCTTTCAGTACTTTTTCACAAAAAGTCTGACAGTTGGAATATAGTGAAATCGCTTTACGAATGACATGCCCTTTCAAGTATTGAAATGCCAGGTCTGTAATGAATTTATCGAACTTTCTATAAATGGAAAGAAAATAGTGATATTGTTTATTCAAACAAATTTTTTTAATGTCTTCTGGTTGCAGGGAAATATGTTAAATGGTTTAAAGGCAACAATGAAAGCAAAAGACAGTCTTTACTCTTGAGCAGTAGTTTAATTGAGATAAGACATGAAAGCATTAAAAATTAAATTTCAACAACAACAAAAAAAAACCAAACCCATTGCCACTGAGTTGATTCCAACTCACAGTGACCCTATAGGACAGAGTAGAACTACCTCATAGGGTTTCCAAGGAGTGACTGGTGGATTCGAATGGCCGACCTTCTGGTTAGCAGCCTTCTTAACCGCTGAGCCACCAGCGCTCCAAGTCAGAAAACACTCCAGGAGGACCTGTCCGAGTCAGGGAGGAGTGACTGTGCTCCTGACCTCAGCCTTGTCACTTAGAGTTTCACCTCGTCCTTGGAGAACCTTAATTTTGATTCATACCATCACTATGAGGGAAGGCTTCTAGGAATGTTTTATTTCCCCTTACTCACCTTTAAAACTTTAACCCAGATGTCAAAAACTAAGATTCCTTTTTCTTTGATCTTAAAATACCTGAGACAGAATGGAATTTTCAGAAGATATATCACTAAAAATGAAATCAGCAAAGAATATAATGGAAGATGAGGATAAGAACTGCACCACAAATGATGACAAAGAGAAAATAAATGTTTTAAGAAGAGGACAAAACAAAAAGTTAGGGATATTAGGAAAGGTTTAACGGGTGTCAAGAACGGGTAGAATTTAGAGAGCTGGAGTTGGTAAGGAAGGTTGTTCCCAGCAAAGGGATGAAGATGGGAAATCAGGATGTATTGAACAGTGAGGAGGCCAGTTTGGCTCAAGCATAGGGCCTGTGAAGAAGTGGGAGGTAAGACAAAAGAGTGTCATGTTATGGAAACCCATGAATCGGAGAGGGGGGCTATGCTTAATTATTTAGAGGAAAGAGTGGTATGATTGGACCTCTATGTAGTTTGACTTGGAACAGGAAGAAGCTGGAGTTAGGGAAAGCAAGCAAGGTCATTGCAGTCATCTGTGCTAGAGGTAATGAGGGCCTGAATTCTGAGTATAAAAATGGAAATGTAAGGAAAATGAATGCAGGAGATAGTCTCTTAATACTTCTCAGAGATTAATGAGTAAGAGGATGAAATTAAGATTTGTAGGAATTCATTAGCTTCCGGCAGTGGAAAAAGTCAATGGAATGACTCCTTGGAGCATCCTTCTTCCTAACCTTGTTAAAATCCAATCCATCGTTGACACATTTGCCTTGATTTCAGGACTCAATTAAGCCATCTGACTAATTTGTGAGGGTTAGTTTAGTAAAACTAGATAATATCTATAAATCCAATAGGCTCACATAAACTGTAAAATATATACTAAAAGCAAATGAATGAGTGAGGGTGCCACTGTAAATGCCCATGTGTTATAGAAATCTTATTC
Organism: Trichechus manatus latirostris; assembly: GCF_000243295.1. NCBI lineage: Eukaryota > Metazoa > Chordata > Mammalia > Sirenia > Trichechidae > Trichechus > Trichechus manatus. Next base: position 4,308,841 of record NW_004444106.1, on the reverse strand, counting down.
TTCCTCCAGAATAACTCATGTAACCTATATAACATGAAATGTACCAGTATTTATGTAATAATTATAGTATAGCTTAATTTATTTTTTATTATACTTTAGATGAAGGTTTACAGAATAGTTTCTCATTAAACAGTACACATATTGTTTTATGACATTGGTTAACAACCTCACGACATGTCAATACTCTTCCTTCTCAACCTTGGAGGACCTTTTTTTTTTTTTTTGGTGAAAATATACATAACCAAAGATACACCATTTCAAAAATTTCTACATGTACAATTCAGTGACATCAATTACATTCTTCCAGTTGTGTTGCTATTCTCACTATCCCTTTCCAAATTATTCCATCACCATAATTTTTTATTTTTAAGATAAAAATACAAGTTCTAATTTTTTCCCTGTCCCCAGTGGGTCATCTCGTACATCCTACTTTGGCTATCGCTTTTTAAAAGTGTTAACTTTAGAATGACCAGGTGGCAGTATAGCAACATAATTAGTACCCTGGACTTCAGACTTCAGTTTGAATATTGACTCTACTATATTAACTATATGTTGTTAGACAAATTACTTAATCTTTTTTAGCTTTTATTTTTCAGCTGTAAAATGGGAATAATAATCATGTGTACCTCATTAGGTTTCTGTGAATATTAAATGAACAGTTTATGTAATGCACGACATCTGCCTGGCACATAGCTAATATTAATGGCAGTTACTCAGCATTTACCACGTCACATGACTGGGTTTAATGAATTGTTTTCATGAGCACTTGTCTGAGGTATTAGCAGCATAGCAGTACAACATCACTTTCTAATATTGCTATTAAATTGCTCCACCCTGCAGGAATAAGAGACCAATCTCATAAAACATATCCGAGGACAGAAAAGACAGCCCAGCAAAACAGACTTTATTTGAATCAAGCCAGTCAATTTCTTGAACCTGAATAATGACTGCTGAATCAAGGGATACTACAGCTCTGTCCCCTCAGTCTACCCAGGAAATGGAAGACATAGTGATAGTGAAGGTGGAGGAGGAAGATGAGGAAGACCATTTTCAAAGGGAAAAAAATAACATAGAGTTATCACCACAATCTCTTAAGTCGTTCTACAACTATGAATGAGAGAGCCTTATTGTCATCATATTTAGTTGCATATCGAGTGGCAAAAGAGAAAATGGCTCACACAGCTGCTGAAAAAATTATTCTTCCAGCATGTATGGATATGGTACATACAATTTTTGATGCTAAATCAGCTGATAAATTAAGAACTATACCTCATAGTGATAATACAATATCTCGTTGAATCTGTACTATTGCAAAACATTTAGAGGCAGTGCTTATTACACGGTTGCAGTCTGGTATAGACTTTGCAATCCAACTTGATGAGCGCACTGATATTGCAAGTTGTCCAATGCTTTTGGTTTACGTCAGATATGTGGGCAAGATGATTTTATAGAGGATTTGTTGTGTTGTTTAAATTTAAATTCACATATAACTGGATCAGATTTATTTACTGAATTAGAAAAGTGCATTATTGGTCAATATAAATTAAACTGGAAAAATTGTAAAGGAATTTCAAGTGATGGAACAGCAAATATGACTGGAAAACAGCAGAGTTATAGAAAAATTATTAGAAGCGACTCATAACAATGCACTTTGGAATCATTGTTTTATTCATCAAGAAGCTTTGGTATCCAAAGAAATCCCACCAGGTCTAATGGATGTATTGAAAAATGCAGTGACAATTGTTAATTTTATTAAAGGAAGCCCATTGACTAGCCGACTTCTTGAAATATTTTGTTCAGAGGTTGGAGTTAACTATACCCATTTATTGTTTCATACAGCAGTTCGTTGGTTGTCTCGAGGAAAAGTGTTAAGCAGAGTGTATGAACTCAAGAATGAGATTTACATTTTTCTCACTGAAAAGCAATCACATTTGGCAAATATTTTTGAAGATGATATTTGGGTAACAAAATTGGCATATTTAAGTGATATTTTTGGCATTCTTAATGAATTAAGTTTGAAACTACAGGGGAAAAATAATGATATATTTCAATATCTTGAATATATTCTAGGATTCCAAAAAACATTATTATTGTGGCAAGCAAGACTTAAAAGTAATCGCCCTAGCTATTATATGTTCCCAACATTGTTACAACACATTGAAGAAAACATTATTAATGAAGACTGCTTAAAAGAAATAAAATTAGAGATATTGGTGCATCTCACTTTTTTGTCCCAAACCTTTAATCATTACTTTCCAGAAGAGAAATTTGAACCATTAAAGAAAAATTTCTGGATGAAAGATCCATTTGCTTTTCAGAACCCAGAATCCATAACTCGGTTAAACTTGGTGTGTGAGGAGGAGAACGAATTATTGCAGCTCAGTTCATCATTCACACTGAAGAATTATTATAAGACATTAAGTTTGTCTGCATTTTGGATTAAGATTAAAAATGAATTTCCATTACTAAGTAGAAAAAGTACATTGCTGTTATTACCATTCACAACTACGTATTTGTGTGAAACAGGATTTTCAATCTTGACACGATTGAAAACAAAGAAAAGAAATAGGCTCAATAGTACACCAGACATGCGTGTAGCATTATCTTCATGTGTTCCTGATTGGAATGAACTTATGAACAGGCAAGCACACCCATCACATCAAATAAAATCTTTATGAAATTTTGTTTTTGTACTTTCTTAGGGATTTTTTTATATGTTGTATTTAAATATTAATAAAATCATGAAATTAGGTTTTTGTTTTCCACATAGCAACAGTAGTATTTCATGAAGCTTGCTTTCATTATGACTGTATGTGCATGTGTGTACACCAGGTTATGATGTAAAAATAGAGTTCTTCCTGTGAATTACTGTCAAGAATTCTTTAAAATAATGCTCTTAACACTGTTAGTTTTATACTCAAATCTGTTCCTCTCTCCACCACTGCAGCCTTGCTTCTTCCTTTCTAGCAGAGCCCCGTTTATGTTCACTGACTCACCTTCTATCTGCTTGTGTGGTCTTTTCCCTTTTTGTTCTAATACCAGGAGGTTGAGTCTTGATGCTAATCATGGTTTAACACCATCCTCCTTGTCACTGGTTTATTTAGGCAATGAGATGTAAAAGGGTAGTCTTCCCGGGTATTTCCGTGCAGAGGTTTCCCTTGCACTCAAAAACAGGACACGAGAGATGATAATAGTGGCACAATTTTTTATTTTCCCCCAATCCCCCCATAAAAACACAGAGCACCCAGGATAGCAAAACTGAAACCCATCGGCAACATCTACAACAAAACTAGGTGATAGGGTATCCCCCCAAACCCTAACATAGTGGTGAGGACAAACCACCAAAAGTTATGAAACTAATATGGTGTCTTGGTTTCCCAGTGCCACTGTAACAGAAATACCACAAATGGGTCGCTTTAAAGAACAGAAATTTGTTTTCTCACTTTAAAACCCATTGCCACTGAGTCGATTACGACTCATAGTGACCCTATAGGACACAGTAGAAATGCCCCATAGGGTTTCTAAGGCTGTACATCTTTACCGAAGCAGGCTGCCACTCCTTCCTCCCACAGAGTGGCTCATAGGTTCAAACCACCAACCTTCTGGTTATGTCTCAGCGCTTAATCACTACACCACCAGGGCTAGAAGTCCAAATTCAGAGCACTGGCTATAGAGAAAGACTGTCAGGTCTGGGGGAAGATCCTTGTCTCTTTAGCTTCTGTAGCCCCAGTGTTCCTTGGTGATCTTCACTTGGCATCTATCTTCCCATCTGTGTGTGCTCATTTCTGTTTCTCTGTCTAATCTTTTTTATATCAGAAGTGATTAGATTTAGTATACACCCTACACAGGTATGGCCTCATTAACATAACAAATTGAACCGTATTCCAAAACAGGATTACTTCCACAGGTATAGGGGTTAGCATTTCAACACATATTTTGGGGGGACACAATTCAGTCATAAGCCATTGTGCAATAGGAAGCAGAGGAAAGAAAGCATCAGGCATCTAACAGACATGAGAATGGCAAAATAACAGGTACGCTGCAACATTTTAGTGAGATGACTTCCGGCAAAATGGCACTCTAGGCAGAGCACCACGCCGTCCCTCCACAGCAAAGATCTGAAAAACTAAGCCAAACAGAGAAACCAAAAATCCTGAAACCCTAAAACATCAAATGAAGAGATAAAGAACTCTGCCAAGCACCAAATGGAGTGACAAAACTGACAGAGAACGGAGAGTGAGGAGAGATTCATGTGGAGGTCCCCTACCAGCTAACGCAGCGCAGATCCACCATCTTGGACTCTTATCGGAGACCAGCAAACAGGGTATGAGAAAGCAGCTTCACAGAGCTTCCAGCAGGAGACAAAACAAGCAGTAATTTGCAATATATGCTTTCCTACCCCCCACCTTCTTCACCCCCACTCGGCCTCCTCTGCTTCCCGCAGCCACAACCTCTTGACCGGGAAGCACCGGCTGCTTGGATTCCACCCACCCAAATGGGCTGGCTCTCTGAGTGCCATTTCTTGGCTGCTGGTGTTGCTTTTTTCCACTTCTTTTGATTTCTTCCTTACCTCTCACCACCTCCCCCTCCTTTCGCTCAAATACCTGCCTCCGTGCACCATCTTTGCTTCTTCCTGATGGTCTGTGGAGCTCCGGTAATTTGTGATATACACTTTCCCACCCCCTACCCTTCTTCACCCACACTCAGCCTCCTCTGCTTCCTGCGGACAGTCTCTTCTCCGGGACGCACCGGCTGCTTGGATTCCACCAGCCCACACTAGCTGGCTCTCTGAGTGCCATTTGTTGGCTGCTGGTGTTGCTTTTTTCTCCTTCTTTTGATTTCTTCCTTACCTCACCATCTCCCCCACCTTTCACTCAAATACCTGGCTCGGTGCGCCATCTTTGCTTCTTCCTGAGGGGCTGCGGAGCTCCGTACGAGTGTGGAACTGCTTCCTGGTCTGGGTTGCCGCACTGGTGGGATCCCGGGGCTTTTGTTCATTTATTTGTTTGAATTGTTTGTTTTCTTTTCCTTTTCTTGAGGTGGGAGCCCGTTCTGGCCAGGCAGTGCTGCGTGGCTTGGAACCTACCCCCTCAGCTTGCAAAGATGTGCAGAGGGATCCCTGAAGGCATTTCTTTTATCGTTGGGTTTTTTTTCTTCTGTTTTTTGGGGGGCTTTTCTTGTTCTTTTTTAAAAATTTGTTTTGTTTTCTTTTCCCCTTTTTGTCTTTCTTCATTACTCCATTTCTTGTCTCTCTATATCGTCCTTCTCTTTCTGTTCCCTGAATATGTGGCGTTGTATACCTCTACGCCTTCTAGCCAGGCTGTACTGCAACACCTGAGAACAACTTCCCGAGACCTCATAGACACACCAGTGAGATCCCTGGGAACTTTGCTATTCTTTAACCTTTCTGATTTTTATTTATTCATTCTTTTCTTTTCTTCCTCTTCCCCTTTTTGTTCTTCTCCATTTCATAGTCTCTCATCGCTCCACTCCAACGGCAAGCTTCTCTAGCATTCATTTTTGTTTGTATGCTTTTGGCTTCTGTTCCTCTCTCCTCTCTCCCATATCCATCTTAGCTCCACACATAACAATCTCCCCACTACATCCTGCCTATCTGCACCATGCGCTTAACATCACACCACCAAGCAGCATAGGCATGGCCTACTGGAACCTGCCCTGCACTGATTACCAATCTGCCCT
>NW_004444106.1:4301621-4302676 GCF_000243295.1 Trichechus manatus latirostris | reverse complement strand
AACAAAATGCCAAAATAAATTCACAACTAGAAGTCTTACAAAAACAACAATTAGAAATCCAAAAGATAAACAACAAGATTTCAGAAATGGACGGTGTCATAGAAGGGCTGAGAAGCACATTTGAAACGGTGGAACACAGGATCAGTGGAATTGAAGACAAACACTTGGATACAACTTTGAGGAAAACCCAGAAAAAAGAATGAAGAAAAATGAAGAGACCCTGAGAGTTATATGGGATACAATCAAAAGCAAAAATTTGCAAGTGATTGGAGTTCCAGAACAGGGAGAAAACAGAAAACACAGGATCATTGAAGAACTGCTGACAGAAAACTTCCCCAATATCATGAAAGATGAAAATCTGGCTATCCAAGAAGCTCAATGAACCCCATGGAGAGACCCCAAAAGAAAATCACCAAGGCATATCATAATCACACTCGCCAAAACCAAAGACAAACAAACAATCCTGAGAGCAGCTCATGAAAAACAAGAAGTCACATACAGAGAAGAAACAATAAGACTAAGTTCAGATTATTAGGCAGAAGCCATGCAGGCAAGAAGGCAATGGGATGACATATATAAAATCTTGAAAGAAAAAAATTGCCAGCCAAGAATAATGTATCCTCCAAAACTCTCGTTCAAATATGATGGTGAAATTAGGTCATTTCCAGATAAACAGAAATTAAGGGAATATGTAAAAACTAAACCAAACTCACAAGAATTATTAAAGGGAGTTTTTCGATCTGAGAACAAACAACTTCAGTTCACAGGCAGAATCTAGGACACAGGATTGTACCAGCCAGATACCAATTTAGGAAATGAACTCTGAAGGACTATCCAAAACCAAAAGAAATACAACAGGGAATCAGAGCAGTTAATCAGGAAATGACAATAACATTAAAACAATAAAAGAGAGAATAAGCAGCATAGGTATAGAACCTTCTAATGGAGAGGAAGGCAAGGTGATACCAAGTAATGGTAGACTGCTTGAAACTTAGAAAGATAAGGGTAAAATTCATGGTAATGACAAAGACAGTTAACAAACATACTCATAAAAA
>NW_004444106.1:4294084-4297348 GCF_000243295.1 Trichechus manatus latirostris | reverse complement strand
GGGAGTGGACAGCCCCATAAAACCAAATGGGACTAATGAGGCACATAAGTCCATGTACAAGGTCCAGAAGGCAGAAGCGGACAGGAAAGCTGGTGATAGGGAACCCAAGGTTGAGTAACGATAGTGTTGATGTGTTGTGATGTTGTTAACCATTGTCGTAGGGCAACATGTGTACTAACTGTTAAATGAGAAATTATTCTGTAATCCTTCGTCTAAAGTGAGAATAGCAGCACAGTTGGAAGAGCGTAGTCAATGTCACTGAACTGTGCATGCAGAAATTTTTGAAATGGTGTATCTTTGGCTATGTATATTTTCACCAAAAAAAAAAAAGGTTGAGAAGGGAGAGGGTTGACATGTTGTGGAGTTGTCAACCAATGTCATAAAACAATATGTGTACTCCTGTTTCATGAGAAACTATTTGTTCTGTAAGCCTTCACCTGAAGTACAACTAAAAAAAAGAAAAGAAAACAAAAAAAAATACATAGGAAAAAATTTTAAAAAAGTTTTTAGCGAATTTGAGAATAGTGGCTGAAATTGGAAGGAGTTTGCACACTTCAATAGAGGATAAGCATTAGGGGTTGGTGGTAGAGTCGGAGCAGTGTGGGCCCCATGAACTTTCAAAACTAGCCAAATCCCGAGGTTACAGTCTCATGGTAAGGAGAAACTGCTTGGAGAGAGAATCCAAATTAGTAACCAAGAAAAAGGCAATAGTCAAAAGAAGCTTATCTTTGTGTCCCTGAGGATTGCTTTGTTTAAATTTGTCTGCCTGGACCAAGAGTTGTCTGGCCTGGTTGGTAATGATTGGTTTTTGGCAAGTTTCAGGATACAATTTTGCACAAGCAAACCATTGAAGTTCTTGTGGGGTCTTCACAATATAAAATCCTGCTTTTCCTGGGCCAAACACCAGCTTCTTTCATGGTTTCTCACTATAACATAACTAATATGTTTATTTCTGTAGCACGGTTTCACCAGGGATAATTTAGAATTGCAGTGGTCACTTTGGGGAAACTTGAAACAAAACAAGATTGTTCATTTGAGAAGTGCCTTAAAAAAGGAAGAAACTTACACGATTTCAGGCTGGCTCCTGTGTTCTTTTGACAGCTCCCTATCCTTTCGATTTTAGAGTACTTCCTTACCCTTTGGCACTACAAGATGCTCCAGACTCACCTGGTATTTTCCATGCCCCAGCACTAGAATAAGCCTTTTCTTAAAGGCGTTTAAGTTACACCTCTGTTAAATACTTTTTTATAATGATTGTTCTACACTTTACAATATGTATTTTTAACTTGTCAAGTCTGTTTCCAAATATATCACTTTACATATAGTGTAAGAACCTTATACTTATCCTCCCTCCCATCCTTTGTGATATCACATTTTATTTGTACATGCTCTAAACCCCACAATACATTGTTACTATTTTTGGTTTAGACCTCAGTTACCTTTTAAAGGAATAAATATAAGAAAATATTTTATTTACCTTACCTTTACCATTTTTGGTGCTCTTTGTGTAGATCCAAAATCTGGTATCTCTGTTTCCAAAATATTAAACTCCTGAGGAGGCAGAGCCAAGATGGTGGCTTAGTCACATGCAGCATAATGTCCTCCTGCACCAAAGACCCAAAAAACCAAGCAAAACAGAAGCAGATAATGATCCAGGAACCCTGAACATCAAAAAAGAAAATCTAAGGATTGAACTGAACAACAGTTGGAAGAGGAGTAACTTGGAATGCAGAAGCTCAGTCAGCCATCCTGGCCACTGGGGCTAACTTAGGATAAAGCCAGCAGCAACTTTGGGTGAAGAAAACAGCAAGGCAACTTCACTAATTTCACAAAAGGAACAGAGAACCTCTATAGACCCATATGGAAAGAAGCAGAGACAGGGAGGGTGCCAGATCCAGAACTGAAGATACTCAGGAGCAGAGCCCCTTGACCTCGGGTGAGTGCAAGCACAAGGGGTTGACTCGCAGAGTGTCGGTGGGAGCCCTCCCATCCAGCTGGTCCCTGGGCGGCCCCTCTCCTTGCACTTGAGAGAGGACAGGTCCCATTCGCTGGCTGCAGTGGACACAAGGTATCTTGGTACCCTCGCAGCCTAGCCAGAGGAACACACTCCCCCACACCCCAACCTCCTGATCAGAGGTGGTAGAGGGGCCCATACCCTGATGGCCTTGCCTAACTTGGGGGTACCACAACACAAAACTATACTCTTGCCTCCACCCCACCTAACCCCGCCCACTACTCCCCCTTGCCCACCCAGCAAGCGAGACTAGGCGCTCCCCCGTGTGTGTGCTTGTCCACCACCTACTCTCCCACCCCACCAGTGGAGGGTAGCAGCAGGGGGACAGCAAGAGAATTCACCCACCGCTCCCTCCTCCTTCCCCCCATCCACGTGAGGTGGCACCTCCCTGCGTGCATCCGACAGGCGAAACTCCATCCCTTAACCTGCTCAGTGAGGAGAAGAGCCATGACTGTGAGTGCACCCCCCATACCCCTTCCTCCCTCCCCCTGCCCAACTTGAGGGAGCATCACCGTGCTCACACCCATCAGGCGCAACTTTCTCCCTTAACCTGCCCCAGGGGGGCAGGGGAACCGTGACTGTGGGCACATCCCCCAGCAGCTCCTTCCTCTCGCCTGACACAAGGAAGCACTTCTGTACACACATCCACCAGGCTCAACTCCATCCCTTAACCCACCCAGCGAGGGACAGAGGAACTATGACTACATGTGAATCCCCTTTGAGGCCCTTTCCTCCCTTCTCCTGCCCAAGGCAGGATGGAAGAAAAGTGAGTGCATAGTACCCACCTGCTGCACCTTCCTCCCTCTTCCTGTTGCTGACAGATGCAGCAAGACTGAGTGAACATCCGCCTCCTGTTCCTCACTCCCCCGCCCTGGAGAAGGGAGGTAGAGCGACATTGTGAACGTCCCTCTGCCGCCTCCCCCCCACCATCCATACCTCCCCCTCCAACCAGCAAGAAGTAACAAGCACACCCCCACTTGCCCACCACACCCACCACATCAGCCAGTCCACCTGCATGGAGAGCATCATTCCCCACTCCTGAGCCACCAAACTGAAGACAGATGGAGGCCAAAAGCCAACCAACCCACCCTCAGCTGCCCTGCAAGATCAGTAAACAGAGACCTGAGCTCCCACACCTACTGGATGCTCCACTTGCCCAAAGACAAATAGGGAGGGCTCCAGCACAGCCTGTCTAGCTACCAGAGCACCATTCCAGCCACACCTGCCAGGAATCACCAAAAAAAAACAAA
>NW_004444106.1:4238441-4293984 GCF_000243295.1 Trichechus manatus latirostris | reverse complement strand
CTGCCCCAGGGGGGCAGGGGAACCGTGACTGTGGGCACATCCCCCAGCAGCTCCTTCCTCTCGCCTGACACAAGGAAGCACTTCTGTACACACATCCACCAGGCTCAACTCCATCCCTTAACCCACCCAGCGAGGGACAGAGGAACTATGACTACATGTGAATCCCCTTTGAGGCCCTTTCCTCCCTTCTCCTGCCCAAGGCAGGATGGAAGAAAAGTGAGTGCATAGTACCCACCTGCTGCACCTTCCTCCCTCTTCCTGTTGCTGACAGATGCAGCAAGACTGAGTGAACATCCGCCTCCTGTTCCTCACTCCCCCGCCCTGGAGAAGGGAGGTAGAGCGACATTGTGAACGTCCCTCTGCCGCCTCCCCCCCACCATCCATACCTCCCCCTCCAACCAGCAAGAAGTAACAAGCACACCCCCACTTGCCCACCACACCCACCACATCAGCCAGTCCACCTGCATGGAGAGCATCATTCCCCACTCCTGAGCCACCAAACTGAAGACAGATGGAGGCCAAAAGCCAACCAACCCACCCTCAGCTGCCCTGCAAGATCAGTAAACAGAGACCTGAGCTCCCACACCTACTGGATGCTCCAATTTCCCAAAGACAAAAAAAGAAGGCTACAAAACAGCATGTATAGCTACCAGAGCACCAATACAGCAAAAAAAAAAAAAAAACCAAACAACAACAACAACAAAAAAAAAGGACCAAGCAAACAATTATATAAATAAAAAATAAATACAATAACCTCTTAATGTCCCAAAGACAACAGACAATAGCAAACCACCTAAAGAAGCAGGATGGCCCCAGCAAGTGGCCATAATAAAGAACCAGAAATCCTCTCTGAGGAAGAAAACGTAATGGAGCTTCCTGATAAGGAATTCAAAAAGCTTATGTATAGGGTCGTCAAAGGAATCAAGGAAAACACAGACAAAACTATGAAGAACACAGACAAAACCAAGGAAAGGACAGACAAAACACTAGAAGAAACCAGGAAAACAATACAAAAAAATGATAAAATAAATAGACAACTGGAAACAATACAGAAACAGCAAATCCAGAAGCTTAACAATAAAATTGCAGAAATTAACAATTCAATGGAAAGTCATAGGAGTAGAACTTAAACAATGGGAGACACGATCAGTGGAATAGAAGACCAATCCCTTGGCACTAATCTGTTCAAGGAATAATCAAAACAAAACAAAAAAAAATAGTGAAGAAGGCCTAAGAGTTATGTGGGAACACCATCAAAAGGAATAATTTACACATGATTGGAATCCCAGAAGGGGATGAGTCAACAAAAAGCACAGAATTGTTGAAGACATGCTGACAGAAAACTTCCCCAATATCATGAAAGACAAGAAGATAACCATTCAAGATGCATAACGAACCCCATACAGGATAGATCCCAATAGAAGAACACTGAGACATATAATCAGACTTTCAAAACCAAAGACACAGAATCCTGAAAGCAGCTCAGAAAAAATGAAATCTCACAAAGGGGCATCGAGAAGACTAAGTTCTGATTATTCGGCAGAAACTATGCAGGCAAGAAGGCAATAGGATAATATACATAAAACCTTGAAAGAAAAAAAATTGCCAACCAAGAGTTATATATTCAGCAAAATTATCCCTCAAATATGATGGTAAAATTAGGACAATTCTAGATAAACAGAAATTAAAGGAATTTGTAAAAATCAGACCAACTTTACAAGAAATATTACAGGGAGTTCTTCAGACAGAAAACTAACACACCAGACAACAACCTGAGATTAAAACACATAACATCAGACTGATATCAACCCAAATAAAGAACTCTCAAAAATAAAGCTAAAACAGGGAAGTAGAGACATCAATCTGTAACTGATGACCACTTCAAAATCTAAATGGAGAATAAAGGGTATAGGTTTATAACTTCCATATGGAAAGTCAGGCTATCTCAAGAAATAAATTACTGCTTTAAATTTAGGAAGATAAAGGTAGATTTCAGGGTAACCACAAAGAAAGTCAACAAACCTACTCATCAAAATATAAAACAAGAGAACATGGCACTATAGACAGAAGCACCATGTTGTCCCTCTGCAGCAAAGACCCCAAAAAACTAAGTAAAACAGATACAAATATCAATCCTGGAACCCAGGCATCAGATGAAGGGATCAAGAACTAGATCAAGCACCGAATGGATGAAGAAACTGACAGTGAACAGAGAGTGAAGACAGTTACAGAGTGGAGGTCCCCTGCCAGGTAACAAGGCATGAATTCACCATCCTGGAGCACAGCCACCAATGACCCTGGACAGGGAATACGAGAAGGCAACTTTACAGAGCTCCCAACAGGAGACAGAGGACCCAGCAACCAGAGATAAATGCTTTCCCACCTGCCACCCTTCTGCCCTGTTTGCTGCCTTCTGCCACTTTCCAATGGACCACAGTCGGTTGGCCAGAGAGACACCGGCTCACTGCCACCCCGGATCTGCCCCACCCCAACAGCTGGTTCTCTCATTGCCATTTGTTTTTTTGTTTTTTTGTTTCTTCTCTCTCCCTTCCTTCCTTTCCTTTTTCCGTCCCACCTATCCCCATACACTGCCCTCACCCCTTCTGCACAGGCCATGCCACACCATTTGGTTAGAGAACCACTGGCACATGGCCTCCCTGGGTCGGCCCTGCTTCCATTGGCAAGCTCCCTCAGCACCATATTTTTTATTTTTCTTTACCTTTCCTTTTCTCCCTTTTTCTTCTCCTTCCCATCGAGGCCCTGAGCTGCCTCTGCACCTTCCTGATGGGCTGTGAAGACTGGCAAGAAAAACACTAGCTCAGCCCACCCCGGTTCTGCCCCACTCCCAATGGCCAGTTCCCTCAGCACCTATTTTTTTGTTTTTGTTTATTGTTTATTCCCTCTCCCTTCCTTTCCTTTCTCCTGCCCACCTAGCCCTATGCGCTGACCTGGCCCTTCTCAACAGGCCATGCTGCACCAGCCTGGACCTCCGAATCCCTGGGCCTCATCCTGTGCTGACCCCCAGCCCCACCCTGCCAAGTGCCACACCCCCAAGCGGCACCTGCCTGGACATTCTACCACCAGACCCCACCCAGTGCTGCCACCTGGCCCTGCCTGACCGAGCACTGTGCCCCTGAGCCGCACCAGAGTGGGCCCCTAGACCTCACCCCACTTGCCTATGGTCTCTGCCCCACCAAGCACTGACCAGAGCGGCACTGACAGAGACTCCTGGACCCTGCCACTCCTCACCGCCCCCGGCCCCACCCTGCCAGGTGTGGCACCCCCAAGCGGGACTGATGCAGACCTCTAGCCCTGGGATCCTGCCCTGCTGTACCACTCCCAGACCCACCCCTCTGGCCCAGTTCATGTCACAAACAACCCACCCCCGCCTCTTCCCCCCCTCACCCCCCTCACTGGACCTATCCTGCTGCACCATAGCTGAGCAAGGGCCCTGCCTGCCTGGACAAGGTGGTGAGAACTATTGTGCCCACAAATGAGTAAGCAGCAAAACACCAAGGCTGCCCGCCCAGACATAACCTAATAAAACAAAAAGCAGGATGAAACAAACAAACCTACAATCAATAAATGAAAAAAATAATTCCTGAATGTTTCAGAGATAGGAGAAGATATCAAAACATAAAAAAAGGACAAGATAGCTTCAGGACGGGACCAAAATAAAACACCAGATGACCTTTTGGTAGAAGAAAAGGAACTTGAACTACCTGATAGGGAATTCAGAAGTCTAATATTCAGGGCTCTCCAAGAGATTTGGAAAGAGATGAAGAAAAACACAGATAAAACTAAGGAAAAAATCAGAGAAAATAGACAAAATCAGGAAAACACAGACAAAGCAATGGAAGAATTCGGGAAAATAATACTAGAACAAAATGTCAAAATATATAAACAATTAAAAATCACACAAAAACAGCAATTAAAAGCAAAAAGATAACAAAATTTCAGAAATGGACAATGCAATGGAAGGTTTGGGAGCAAATCTGAAACAATGGAAGAGAGGATCAGCAAAACTGAAGACAAATCCTTGGATACCACCTTTTTGAGGAAAACTCAGAAAAAAGAATGAAGAAAACCAAAGAAGGATGTGGGATACAATCAACAGCAAAAATTTGCTTGTGATCAGAGTTCCAGAACAGGGGGAGAAAATGGAAAATACACAGAAGATCATTGAAGATTTGCTGACAGAAAACTTTGAGATAATACAAAGCATCTTCTCTGATCACAATGCCATAAAAGTAGAAATTAATAACAGGAAGAGCAAGGAAAAAATAAAAAACATGGAAACTGAGTAACACCTTACTTAACAGAAGAAATAAAAGATGGAATAAAAAAGTTCATAGACTTAAAGGAGAATGAAAACACATCATACCAAAATCTTTGGGATACAGCAAAGGCAGTGCTCAGGGGTCAATTTATAGCAATTCACACACACATAAAAAAAGAAGGGAGAAAATCAAAATGTTAGCCCTACAACTCAAACAAGTAGAAAGAGAACAGCAAAAGAAGCCCACAGCCACCAGAAGAAAGAAAATAATAAAGATCAGAGCAGAAATAAATGAAATAGAGAACAAACAATGGAAAGAACAGTAAAATGACTACACAGCTTCAAAAATTATCAATCTTGTTTTTATCCTTTCCTTCTTCCATGCTTGTTAGGGCATTATGTACACTGAATTTTGGTTCTTGCTTCATTTTGCTTAAAACATTGATTTTACTTAAAAAAGACATCTAACCAATGCCAAGAAAACAAATTTGAAGGTGTATATTTTTAAAAGTGTACCTTTAGCTCTATGTTCTAAGATATAAATACTAAGAGAATTTCATTCTGCCTCTAATAAAAATTTTAGTGGCAGAATGACATCAATTTAATTTCCCATTACATATTAACTATAACTTCAAATGTATTTTAATATGCGTCAACATTTTTTCAAAGCTGAAAATTTGTTATAATGCTTAAAAAAAAAGTTGCTGTAGAGTCCATTCTGAGTCATGGCAATCCATGTGTGTCAGAATAGAAACTATGCTCCATAGAGTTTTCAATGGCTGATTTTTCAGAAGTAGAGCTCCAGGCATTTCTTCCAAGCCGCCTCTGAGTGGACTCGAATCTCCAACCTTTAGGTTAGCAGCTGAGTGCATTTACCATTTACACCACCCAGGGACTTAAATGATATTTTTTAAAAAATCAGGAATGTCCAAAGAAAGTTTTTGGTGCACCATTCATTATTCAGTTTAAAGAATGCACAGAACACATTATATGAAATGCTCTAGAATATTTTTCAAAGATCTTCTGTTATACTCCATTATATTTTCCATTTCCATGTACATTTGTGACATTGTCATATCCTTGGCTCTTCATATTACTCTTGTTTGTGAGCAGTCTACTAAATGTGTCTATGGTACTTCTCCAAGTGTGCCATCTACTGGACAAGTAACATACACATATAGAAATAGTTGCATTTTAGAAATTTCACACATCTAATGATAATTGTTATTTGTTTTATATAACTCACCTCAGGCTCTGTAGCCAAAGTAATTAAAGATTATTTAGAATTTCTTACTTCATTCAAAATTATTTATTTTAACTGTTATAATTGTAATAGTTGGGTTTTGCATGTCATCCCTAAGTAATGTGTAACATTATTTGATGTCAATATTTATGTTAACATAAATGTTCTGCCATAATTGTCAGACTTGTAAAGTTTCCTGGGTGATATTCTAAACTGTAGACAGACATTGCCTTGCCAAAAAATAAATCACATATATTGTGAATTCCACAACAGCATGCTGATTTTTTCTCATTTCATAGTTCTGTCTGTAACATTAATATATATTTTTTCCAAATCAGATTTGAATTTTGAGGATTTTACATTGTTGTGAGCATGTATTTTTCTTTCTCCACAATTACTAGCATTATATGATAAATGCTGCCAACCTGAGCTCATTTTGGGGGATTTTTTCTATCCCCAAAAAGTTTAAAATATAGAGAATCACATATCCTTTGAGGTAAAATAAAGTAATCAGGATGTTTGTTTGTTTCTCTCCGATTGGAAAAATTTGTGTACAACAAGTTTCCTTTCTATCTTTTGGAAGTTAAAATTTCTTATTTGAGGTAGGTAATTTTCAAGAGTTTCCATTGTTGAATATTCAAATTACATGACTGGGTACCTGGATTGGTAGAAAATATATTTGGTTTAATTGTTTTTTCCTACTCTCATTTTCCTTATAAGTCAACACTTGTTGTTAGGTGTCTTGGAGTCGATTCTGACTCATAGTGACCCTACGTACAACAGAACAAAACACTGTCCAGTCCTGTGCCATCTTCACAATCATTGCTATGTTTGAGCCCATTGTTGCAGCCACTGTGTCAGTCCATCTCATTGAGGGGCTTCCTCTTTTTCGCTGACCCTCTACCTTACCAAGTATGATGTCCTTCTCCAGGGACTGTTCCCTCCAGATGAAATCTCCAAAGTACATGAGATAAAGTTTCACCATGCTTGCTTCTAAGGAGCAGTCTGGCTGTACTTCTTCCAAGACACATATGTTCCTTCTTATGGCAGTCCATGGTATACTCAGTATTCTTTGCAAACACCATAATTCAAATGCATCGATTCTTCTTCAGTCTTCTTTATTCATCATCCAGCTTTTGCATGCATATGAGGTGACTGGAAATACCATGCCTTGGGTAGGGCACACCTTTGTCTTCAGTGTACATCTTTGCTTTTTAACACTTTAAAGACGTCTTTTGCAGTAGATTTAACTAATGCAATATGTCATTTGATTTCATTATTTCCCTCCTCTGTCACCCATTCCTCTCACTCTCAACTAGCACTTTTGCTGGTCTCAGTGGCTTGTTTGATGGGGCAACCCAGACACTCATCCATGAAAGTTTCAAGCCCCTATTACCATTCTCTTATTAGGCTATGGTCACTGTACTTACTCATTTAGAGTTAAAACTGGACATGGGAGTACGAAAGACACCCCAGTAGATCAAGCTGAATGCCAACATGTTCCTCTCTGTCTCCATTATGTAGCAGCAGTAGCAGTATGGTATCTTTTTTTGTGCTTTGTGTTCTAGTGATAACATAGCAGTAAAAAGTGATAACATAGCAGTATTCTCTTTAAGTTCAGTGTTCCTCTGGGTACCAGGACCTCTAGACTCATGGAGCCTAAAGCTGTGGGGATGAAAAGTACAAATTTCCCAATTGGGTTACTGGGAGTGATAGTGAGAAGGTCACTCTTACTTTCATCCCTTGGTTTCAAGACCCTACCACCAAGATCCAAGTTCCAAGACACAGCACCATATAAGAGCTGTTAGTTTAAAACATATACTGCATACTGAAGGATAGTGCCCCACCACCACATGTCATCTTCAAGTTGGTGCCTCAGCTGCATCTTTGGAGATCATTTCATCATTTTATCAGTCTAGAAGCTGCTGAATATGTGGAATATCATAGGACCAGTGGACCGTATGGTCATGTGCCCACTGCTGCACCACTTGCTGTAATGTGGACAGTCTGAGTTGATGTTATGTTATATCCCATGCCAGTGAATCAGACAGTCTGTGAGCCCTCAGAGTCCTCAGTGGTGTTGGCCAAAGCCTTATGGGAAGAAAAAGAAAACCCATACAAACTATTTCAATCCCAGTCAGAATGAGTTATTTCCTCTTTCAGGATGGAAGGGGCACCTGATGTAATCAACTGGCCACCAAGTGACTGGTTGGTTTCCTCAAGAAATGGAATTCTTTCAGGGGCTCTGTGTTGGCCTCTGTTTTGACAGATGAGGCACTCAGCAGTGATATTGGATAAATTGCCTTGATGAGAAGAAGTCCATGTTATTGTGACAAAGCATACTCCCATTGCTGCCACCATGACTACTCTGTTCCTGAGTCCATTGCGCAAACACTGAAGTGGACAAAAACAGAGACTAGTTGACATCAGCTGGGTTGTCCTGACCATTTAGCTGCTTAGTGTCCTTTCCATCTTATCATCAGTAATATGTACTACATACAATACTGCAGTGTAGTTTGCTGATGTTATCATTCTCAGATGTTCACTCGCCAAAGTTAAATTTTATGATTTACTGTTCAAAACACTGCCTTATAGATTTAGTTTTTAAAACTAAATCAGGGGCTTCAGTTGCTTGAAAACACGGACCCAAACGCTGATCACTTTGCTGAAGTCGATAGGCAGATTTGGGAAGCAGTGAGATGTTACCGTGAAATATACGAAGAAAAAAAAGAAAAGGACCATACAGATAACTCTCATTAATTTTCTGACTAGAAACACCATCCCCATTCTCAGGGATAATTCAGATGATCCAGAACCTTCCACAAGTGGAGTTATTACCGCAACTGACAAAATGCCAGTGGCGTCCAACTCTTCATTGTCAGAGTAAATTTTTATGATTTGTGTATTCTTTAATGTCTGTATGTATTAAAATATATTTGCAAGTTTATATGTAACATTTCCAGCCCCCAGAGAAAAATAAAGATTGGATTTATAAAGACATGGAAAATAAAAGGCAATAATAATGAAAACTAAAAAAAAAAAAAAAAAGAGAGATATTCGATTTACTTCAGAACTGACTTACGACAGAATTATCAGAATGGAACCCCCATCATAAGTTGGGAACTACCTGTATCTTTTCCTTGGACCACTTCCCTCTCCAAAACACATATGACCAGGTGCTCTACTCAAAAATCTGCTCTCTGGCAAGATTTCTCCTCATCACTGTCTTTTAATGCCATCACTGTGAGGAAGATGTGGTGCAGCAGTAAGACATTTTTGGCTTCACTCAACATACTGAACTGAACCAGGATTTTTGTTCTCTGTCAACTGGTCATAAAGAATCCCTCTCAAGATGTGAGCTGAGGGAGAAGCAACAGTTCAACAGTGGTAGGTGACTCAGGGGTCTGGAATACCTGTTCGTTCAACTTAATAGTACCCACTATACCTACATGGGCCCAATCCCGGATGTACCATTTATGATGGACTGCTGGTGGGCCCATCTGACCTTATGACTTAATGAATCTGACAGTAAACAGCTCCTGATGGGCAATTCTGGCCACACAGCCACTTTCTGTCCCAAAGTCTGATACAGTACTCCATTTCAAGCAGGGCCCAATAACATGCCAGAAGCTGTTTTGAATTACGTATAGTGCGGATGGTATGGCCTTGCATCAGAATCCTAAGGGTCTGCACTGATATCTTCTATTAGGGCTTGCCATAGACTCCATACATTCTTTCTTACTACAGATACCTCTAGAAGCTTGGGGTATGCTGGATCATATGGCCCAGGTGTCAGGACTGCCTGTACCACACACTGGACATGCTGCAGAGGCCTTTCTTACTTAGGGCTCCATTCAAAACTGACAGCCTTCTGCATCACCAAATAAATAGAGTAGAACAATATTACTAAGTGTGGAGTATACTGTCTTCAAAATCCAAAGACACCTGCCAAGTATTTTGCTCCTTTAAAAAAAAAAATTTGTGGTTGTTGAGAATATACACAGCAGAACTTACACAAAGTGAACAATTTCTCCACGTACAATTCAGTGACATTGATTATATTCTTCAAGTTGTGTAATCATTCCCATTCTCCTTTTCAGAATTGTTTCTCCCGTTAACATAAAATCACCACCTGCTAAGTTTCCTAACTAATCTTTCAAATTGCTGTTGTCAACTTGATTCCATATAGATAGTTCTTAAAAGAGCACAATGCTCAAGGCAGACATTCTTTACTAATTAAGCTAAACTATTGTTTGGTTTAAAGAAGACTTCAGGGAATATTTTTGGTTTAAGGTTTCAAGATTATCTCAGGGCAATAGTTTAAGGGGTTCATCCAGCCTTAATAGCTCCAGAAAGTCTGGATTTCATGAGAATTGGAAATTCTGTTCTGCATTTCCCCCCTTTTGATCAGGATTCTTCTATAGAATTTTTAATCAAAATGTTCAGTAATAGTAGTCAGGCACCATCCAGTTATTCTGGTCTCATGGCAAAGGAGGCCATTGTTCATGGATGCAATTATTCACACATTCCATTTCCTCGTTCTATTTCTGACTCTCCTTCCTCTGCTGTTACAGGCAAATAGAAACCAATTGTTGCACCTTGTTCTGCATCTTTCTTAGTGGTAAAATGTGAGGTACAATGATTTTTCTTTTACTTTGGCGGGGATGCTTCAGACCACTAGACCCCTAAAAACTTCAACAATGTGTTAAGTCCCTGAATTTTTGAAGGATTTCTCTCCTGCCTCCCAGAGTGCATGTACAGCACAGAACTTGCCACTTCTTGTTTATTGTGTTCATTTAACAGAATGGCATCATTATAATGACCAACGTGATGTTCTGCAGAATGTTCAGGCAGTCCAGGTCTTGTTGGACTACGACAGAGAGAAGAATTAACATAGCTTGGGGCAAGGAGGTGAATGTAAACTATTATCCCATGGGAATGACAACTATTTCTGATCTTTTTCCCTGATGAGTATTTAAAAGAATGTACTCACCAGATCAACAGCCACATGATACATCTCTGAAGCTGTGTTAATCAGTCCTAATGAGGCTATTATATGTGGCACAGTAGGTGTAATTGGGGCTAATACTTGGCTAAGTTTACTGTAGTTCACTGTCATCTTCTGTGATCCATCTAGTTTTTATAGGGGCCAGGCTGGTGAATTGAATGGGGATATGAAAAGAACTGCCATGCCTACATCCATTATATAAGGGTGGCTCTTAATTTCTGCCATTCCTCAAGATGAAATCTATTTTTTGCTTAACTGTCTTGACTGAAGAGCAGTAGTCTCCAGGGTTTCCACTATATTTATAGATTCTCTTGTGTAGTTTTCAAGCATGAACATGCTAACAAAAGCATTTCTTTCCTACTACAATAGCTTTTAATCTACAGGCCAAGGAACCAAGGTGAGTAGGGTTCCATCCATTCTAATTACACACTTAAGGACCAGGGAAATGACCATGAAGTGGATCCATGGACCCAATGTAATAGAGATCTGGCTTAGGACTCCATTTATTACCTGATTTCCATATGCCTTACTCTAAGGGGGAGAGGGGAGAATGATGTAGCTTTGGGTATTCCACTTCTTCCACTGTATGGTTACCTCAGGAAATGACCACAGGCCCCTTTGGGGAGGAATGGGGGAATTAGTCCATATTTGGCATGGTGTTGTAGGATCCTTCCTCAAGGGAACTGGATTCACCTTCAGTCAATGGGTTCTAGGTATGAAAATTGGCTTATATCTGGAAACTAGGCCAGGGATTGTGACTTTTCATTGGGGCAGCTGTCCCCAGACTTCTGCTCATTCTTTATTTTTTTTTTTAGTTTCAAAGATTTACTATTCCATTTATACTCCATTTCTCTTTAATTTCCTTAAGTTGCCACATGCCCCTTCCTGTTTTTTAATTTTTTTATATTTTGTTGTTGTTGAGAATATATGCAGAAAAACATACACCAATTCAACCATGCTTATTCAATCTTACCTTTTCTAATTAAGTATATTAAGCAATGCCCTTGTTCTATTAGCTATCTCCATATATCCCTGCAGGTCAGCCTCCAAACCCCCCTCCCCCCATTCAGACCTTGCTACCCATTTTGGTAATTGTACCTACCTTGCTTCTGTGAATTGTGTTGACACTTGACCTCTGCTATTCCAACAGCCCAGGTGGTGCAGTGGTTAAGCGCTTGGCTGCTAACTGGAAGGTTGGTGGTTCGAACCCACTAGCCGCTCCATGGGAGTCGTGGCAATCTGCTTCCATAAAGATTACAGCCTTGGAAACCCTCTGAAGCAGTTCTACTCTGTCCTGTAGAGTCACTATGAGTTGGAATCGACCTGACGTCAATGAATTTTATCATCCCTTTTGCTACTAGGGAGCCCAACTGTGTAATAGCATCTCTGCCACCAGCCCCAGGCAATGAAGATAGCCACTACTAAGCTTCTTAGTGATGCTGATGGCCCACCAACCAGTGTTTATTTCTTATAACCTTGATAAACAGAATGCTCTCCGGACCATCTTAAGGAACATAGCTTACATAGTAATTCCATTGTAGTTTGTCTGAGTCTTTTGATTTCTTCTTTGACAGTCTGTGACAGCACTTCTTGTATCTCTATTTCACTTAATGTGGGCCATTGCCTTTTCTAAGCTTTCAAGAATCATCTCAGCAGTGTATTAAACTCTACCTTGCCAGTGTTAAATTCTGTCACACAAGAGTGCCCTTATGTTTTCAAACTCTCCATTTCCAACTTTATATTCCACCTTATTTCATCAGCACCTCAGGATCCATTCTCAGGCTAGTCTCTCAGTTCCTGCCAGTACATTAACCAGACCTCTCAGCTCCTTAGGTCGATCGTCCCTCTCCTCCCTTAACAGACCCAGCACTTGTAGTCAGGTCATGGTGAGAATTGATCCTCCTGACTGATCTGTGGACAGGTAGGGAGCTGGGAGCTGATTCTGAGGAGTGCCAGCATTGTCTTGTACATTGCCTGCCTCATTTGAGGATTCTGCATTATTTTCAAGCAAGGAGAAAGGTCTCATTTTCCAGTAAGGTGGGTAACTTCTGCAGGGCCAGAGAGTTCAGGGGAATCTATGGATTTAAAGCACTCAAGTACATCTACACATTCAGTCTCATCCTTTTCCACTTCTTTCCTATCAGGACCTTGACCTGGGCTAGATTTGCCTTTCCTGAGAATTCAGGCTTTGCTTAAGTCTTTCATTCTCAATTAAGTTCTGTACCTGATCCTTAGCTCTGTGATTGTCTAAAGATGAGGATGTGTTTAAATGCTACCAAGGAGACCCTATGACTCTCACACTTTGCCTTAGGTTGATGATTTGCCCTGAGCCTGCAGTTTTCTCTTTTTGAGGAATTGATGGCATCCAACAAGAGCCACCCAATTCCGTAATCCTTATTTCATTTTTCCCAACCACCACTCGTCTGTCAGTTTGTTGTACTGTGGTGGCTTGTGTGTTGCTGTGATGCTGGAAGCTATGCCACTGGTATTTCAAATACCAGCAGGATCACAAATGGTGGACAGGTTTCAGACTAGGAAGAAGGACCTAGTGATCTGCTTCTAAAAAAATTAGCCAGTGGAAACCTTTTGAATAGCAGTGGTACACTGTCTGATACAGTGTCGGTAGATGAGACCCTCAGGTTGGAAGGCACTCAAAATACGGCTGATGAAAGGCTGCCTCCTCAAAGTACAGTTGATCTTAATGGCGTGGATGGAGTAAAGATTTTGGGACACACTTGTTCATGTGGCATGACTCAAAATGAGCCAAAAAGCTGCAAACATCCATCGATAATTGGAACGTGGAACGTACAAAGTATGAATCTATAAAAATAGGAAATTGTAAAAAAAAAAAAAATGAAATGGAATGCATAAGGATCAATATCCTAGGCACCAGTGAGCTGAAATGGACTGGTTTTGGTCATTTTGAATCAGACAATCATATGGTCTACTATGCCAGGAATGACAAACTGAAGAGGAACAGCGTCACATTCATTGTGAAAAAGAACATTTCAAGATCATCCTGAAGTACTATGCTGTCAGTGATAGGATAATATCCATAAGCCTACATGGAAGACCACTTAATACAATTATTATTGAAATTTACATAACCACCACTAATGCCAAAGATGAAGAAATTGAAGATTTTTCTTTACTAACTTCTGCAGTCTGAAACTGATCAAACATACCATCAAGATGCATTGATAATTACTGGTGACTGGAATGCAAAAGTTGCAAACAAAGGATCAGTAGTTGGAAAACATGGCCTTGGTGATAGAAATGATGCCGGAGATCACATGATATACTTTTGCAAGACCAACGACTTATTCATTAGAAATACCTTTTTTCAACAACATAAATGGTGACTATACACATGGACCTTGCCAGATGGAATACACAGAAATCAAATTGACTACATCTGCGGAAAGAGACGGTGGAGAAGCTCAGTATCAGTTAGAACAAGGCTAGGGGCCAACTGCAGAAGAGACCATCAATTGCTCATATGCAAGTTCAAGTTGAACCTCAAGAAAATGAAAACAAGTCCACAAGAGCCAAAGTACGAGCTTGAGTATATTCCACCTGGATTTAGAGATCATGTCTAGATTTGATGCACTGAATAATAACGACTGAAGACCAGATGAGTTGTGGGATGACATCAAGGACATCATACATGAAAGCAAAAGGTCATTAAAAAGACAGGAAAGAAAGACCAAAATGGATGTCAGAAGAGACTCTGAAAGTTACCCTTGAATGTGGAGTAGCTAAAGCGAATGGAAAAAATGATGACATAAAAGAGCTGAACAAAAGATTTCAAAGGGCAGCTCGAGAAGACACAGAATTATAATGAAATGTGCAAAGACCTGAATTAGAAAATTAAAGGGGAAGAACACACTTGGCATTTCTCAAGCTGAAAGAACTGAAGAAAAAATTCAAGCCTTAAATTACAATACTGAAGGATTCTATGGGCAAAATATTGAACAACGCAGGAAGCATTAAAAGATGGAAGGGATACACAGAAGTCACCACACCAAAAAGAACTGGTCAACATTCAACCATTTCAGGAGGCAGCATATGATCAAGAACCGACAGTATTGAAGGAAGAAGTTGAAGCTGCACTGAAGGCACTGGTGCAAACTA
This sequence comes from Trichechus manatus latirostris, assembly GCF_000243295.1. Lineage (NCBI taxonomy): Eukaryota > Metazoa > Chordata > Mammalia > Sirenia > Trichechidae > Trichechus > Trichechus manatus. The sequence continues at coordinate 4,279,320 of NW_004444106.1, read as the reverse complement.
GACTCCAGGAATCGACAAAATGTTTCAACAAAGGGATGCAACGCTGGAAGTGCTCACTTGTCTATGCTAAGAAATCTGGAAGACAACTGCCTGGCCAACCGACTGGAAGAGATCCATATTTGTGCCCACTCCAAAGAAAGGTGATCCAACAGAATGCAGAAATTATCTAACCATATCATTAATATTACATGCAAGTAAAATTTTGATGAAGGTTAATTCAGAAGCGGTGGCAGCAGTACATCTACAGGGAACTGCGAGAGATTCAGGCCAGATTCAGAAGCGAACATGGAATGAGGGATATCACTGCTGATGTCAGGTGGATCTTGGCTGAAAGCAGAGAATACCAGAAAGACGTTTACCAGTTTTATTAATTATGCAAAGGCATTCGACTGTGTGGATCATAAAAAATTATGGATAACAATGAGAAGAATGGGAATTCCAGAACACCTAATTGTGCTTATATGGAACCTGTACATAGACCAAGAGGCAGTAGTTTAAACAGAACAAGGGGATACTGCATAGTTTAAAATCAGGAAAGGTGTGCATCAGGGTTGTATCCTTTCACCTTATGCAATCTGTATGCTGAGCAAATAATCTGAGAAGCTGGATTATATGACGATGAACTTGGCATCAGGATTGGAGGAAGACTCATTAACAACCTGTAGATGACACAACCTTGCTTGCTGAAAGCAAAGAGGACCTGAAGCACTTACTGATGAAGATCAAAGACTACAGCCTTCAGTATGGATTACACCTCAATGTAAAGAAAACAAAAATCCTCACAACTGGGCCAATAAGCAACATCATGATAAACAGAGAAAATATTGGAACTGTCAAGGATTTCAGCTACTTGGATCCACAATCAATGCCCATGGAAGCAGCAGTCAAGAACTCAAACGATGTATTACCTTGGGCAAATCTGCTGCAAAAGACCTCTTTAAAGTGTTAGAAAGCAAAGATGTCACTTTGAGGACTAAAGTGTGCCTGACCCAAGCCATGGTGTTTTCAATCACCTCATATGCATGCAAAGACATTTTAAATGTCAACAACTAAGAAAGGGGATACATAATTGCTTTAAAATTATCTTGGCAATATGAATAAAGACCAAAGAATTGATGCATTTGAATTATGGTGTTGGTGAAGAATATTGAATATACCATGGACTGCCAGAATAACCAACAAATCTGTCTCGGAAGTACAGCCAGAATGCTTCTTAGAAGTGGGGATGGAGAGATTTTCTCACGTTCTTTGGACGTTATCAACATGGACCAGTCCCTGGAGCTTGGTAGTCAGTGAAAAAGAGGAAGACCCTCGACAAGATGGATTGACACAGTAGCTGCAACGATAGGCTCAAACATAGCAATGACTGTGAGGATGGTGCAGGGCTGGACAGTGTCTCATTCTGTTGTACATAGAGTTGGTATGAGTCAAAACTGATTCAACGGCACTAACAATTTGACCTAAACATTACACAAGTCAGTACATTCCTTACTAGCGGTATCCTATCCCAGTTTATCACAAATGAATGTTTCAGGAACTGAAGAGCTATCACAGGCCAGGAACTATCAATATTCCACCTATCATCAGCGATGTTGTCCTCATTGCCTCATGGTGAGTGACCAACTCCACAACCCCATTCTTAAAGTTTGCTTCCTAGGACTACTTATGGTATCAAATGTCTTAGGTCAAGTTCCCTAGAAGCAGAGCCTGAGACGGATTCAGGGCCACATGACTTACTAAAGGAATGCTCTTCAGGAAAACCTCTGAGGGAATGAAATGGGAAAAGGGAAACAGCCAAGCATGGATGTAGTCTCAGGTAAAGTCTAGCTGTGGCCTGATGGACAAAGGGAGGATTCTGGCTCATAAACTGCATCACAGCCCCACCCCCTCTTGAAGCAAATGAGTCAGTCTTTTGTACCCCGTATTAATCAGTCATTGGCTGTGGATTGGGAATGGGTAACACCTGGGTGAGGCAACTCCCATCATTTGAGGACAATTCTCCAGAATCTCTGGAGAAGGGGGAGAGCTGTGAATGATTAGCAGTCAAAATTGAGAGCAGCTGGATGTGCCAGCTTGGTAAAGGGGATCTGGACAGGGCACCACAGTGTACAACACATACATTCAACAAATATTTATTGGGCATTTATTGTAAGCCAGGCAAAGTCAGCAAAAGCATGGCTTCAGAAGTGCCCAAAAGTCCTCTCTCTCTCTCTCTAGCAAATAGACTCAAATTAATCATCTTATACATATTTTCTTTCCCCATCAAACTCCTTACCAGACCTCTCCACAAGGTAAGGATAGCCAGACCATGTACCCACCTACTCCTAATTAGTTCAATTTCAACCGCAACTCAAACTGACAGCATTGTATATGCCATTATTGTATGGTGGTGGTCTATCACCAGGGCAACTGGGAATCAGTATACATACTGATTGGACCAAGATGCTTAATTTGACAAAGTCCAATTCCTCTATGCACTTAGCTACCCACACTCTTATATATAATAATATCACTCTTGGTAATGTAAACTAGTCCACAGTTTTGTCTGTCTTCTTTTTCCCTAAGGTACCCTCTCTTTTCTCCTTAAGATCTGACTGACCAGCAGTTTCTCCTGAATTTACATCTCCTGAATTTCTCTTTCTACTAGCTAACCATGATACTAGTAGAATCAAAACAAAAACAAGTAGAGTGTGTTTCATAGAGGAGTCATAAATTGAATGAAGCAGCAAGAACACTTGCCAAAATAGAAATACTTTAAGTCAATTTCTTCTTCTAAATGGGTTTAATACTCAATATGGGAATGACTGGAGGATTCTAGTGGCTGGGGTAATCATTTCTAGAAAAGGTTCATTGCTAAGGTACCAAAACAGATATCACACTGAAGAGTCTTCTCTTTATTTCACTGTGCTCTTCCCTAAATAGATATGCTGCTGTCAAGCGAGGCAGAAATTACAAATGAAGCTTATTTCTACTGCACTCATGAAGCTTTTCCCACTGTCAGTTTTCTGAATTTCAAATGAAAAATGAGTGCCATCTGAAGGCCTTCCTTCAACCACCATATTTATAGGTTCTCTCATATAGATTTTCAAGCATGAAAATGCTAACCAAAGCATTCCTAAATGATGAAAGTGAATATGTATCAACTTATTGTGGATTCTCCAATGTTCCTAAAGGCTGAGTTCTAACTCAAGGATTTCAACATATCTGTAGGTTTGATGGTTAAGTTGGAGAAAATGCTTGAAGGTGTTTTTTTCATTCAATATACATGTAAGGTTTCTCTTCAGGAGTGCTTCTCTAGAATTGAAAAGCTACTCTGTAATAGAAACACCTATACATTTATGAGATCTGTTCTCTCATGGCTTCTCAGATGTTTAAAAAGGCTACAACTCCAACTGAAACTCATTCCACATTCTTTACACTGAAAGGGTTTCTCACCAGTATGGATTCTCTGATGTTGATTAAGATGTGATTTCAGAGTGAAGCCTCTTCCACATTCATTACATTGATAGGATTTTGTGCTGGAATAGATTTTTTGATGTTTTAGGTGGGAACATTGGCCAACATTTTCTCTACATGTATCACATTCATAGGTTTTCTCTTCAGTATGAGTTCGGTAATGCTGAATAAGGTCTGAACCATAACTAAAGGCTTTTCCACATATATCACACTTATAAGGTTGCTCTTGTAACTCAATTTTCTTATCTTCAAACACTGTTAAGTTCCAACTATATGCTTCTTCACAAATGCCATTTTTTTCATTTTTCTGACCCATGTGGAGCACCTGATGCTCAATTAAGCTAACATATTGAAAAAAGATTTCTCCACATTCATGACACTGATGGGATTTGTCTCTAGTGTGGAGTCTCAGATGTCCAGCAAGGTGTGACCGCCTGCCAAAGCCTTTCCCACATTCATTACACTTAAAGGGTCTCTCCCCACTGTGGACACTCTGATGCTGAACAAGATGGGACCTCACTCTAAAAGCTTTGCCACATAAATGACAAGTATAGGGTTTTTCACCAGTGTGTACTCGCTGATGTTGAGTTAGGTGCACACGTTGATTGTAGCTTTTCCCACATTCATCACACTTAAATGGTTTCTCCCCAGTGTGTATTCGCTGATGTTGAATAAGATGTGCACTCTGAATAAAGCTTTTCCCACATTCATTACATTTATATGGTCTCTCTCCTGTAGAGGACTTTTTATGGGCATATGTGACTTCACTGAAATTTATCCTCTTCGAAGGGGGTTGTCCTAATATTGCTTTCATGGGAATTCCCTGATTTCTATCCAACTTGTCTTGGTGTTCACTGTCTTCTCCAAAATCTTGAACTTGAGAAACATTTCTTTGGATTCTTCCTGACAGTTCCATGTCTGCTTCTGGAAATTCTGAAATTTTCTTCTTAATGTTCAATTTTATATTCTTCCTTCTTTTGTCACTGCCTGAAAAAATAAAGAGAAAATGCAAATGTTATCCTCTCTTTTACAGAAGAAAGGGAACTGTCAGGGAAAACAGGATGATTAGATGAAAACTATTATATAATATATTATATATTATATAATCAAAAGTGGATTCATGTATGTATTTGATGCCAACAGGAATGAAAAAAACACATTTGGGACTTGTCCAGCAAAAACAAGACAAAGAAGTGGCTAACTTTACAAGGGTGGTGAAAGTGATTGCAGTCAGGCAACAGTACGGATAAGTAAAAACTTCTATTACAAAGAAAAGAGGGAAAGAAATTCTAAAATGGGAGAGGGGATAGGAAATGTTGAGGGGGTCATTATCTCAACATAAGTTAGGCAGAGAGAATGAGGTAGAACAAGAATAAACATGGATGGTGAGAACTGACAAAAAAACTGGAAGAATGGAAAGCAAATGATCATGAAAGGCATAAAGAGTTGGGAAAAATACCTGATAGGAGCAAGGAAAGAGAGAAATATGCCAGCAAAAATTACTGTCAAAGGGTAGGTGAATATCAATTCCTGTCCTCTTCACTCTTAGCCAACTCTATAGCTTCAGTTTCCTCCCTACGGTACCACATACTTCTCCTTTGGGAATGCTCATCACCTTCAGTATCTGCTTTTCCTCCTTTCCCCCAAGACCATCAGCTCCACAAGCAAATGATCTGTATCTGTTCTGTTCACTGTCATATCCCGAGCATCTAGCACTAGAGACTCTCAATAAATATGGCTGGATGAGCAAATAAAGTATCTTTTCTTTGATCCAAAAAAAGGAGAGGAGGTAGGTGAGTATTAACTGGGAAGCTAGTCATAAGAACAACTGGGGAGAGGATATGAAACAGAAACTATTTTAAAGCAACTGCTTTCCAAGTCTACAGCATTATTGGAAGGCTTTCCCCAATGAGGCAGTTACCAAGAAGAATGGGACAGAAGAGATATCTCAGCCCAACCCAGAACTTTAAGACACTATGACCTTCATAAACTCCTGTTCCATGATGGAAGAGGTACTAATGGTTGTTAAGTTAAATGATGAGTAGCTGAGCTTGGGGACATCAAAAAGCACAATTGAAAAAGAAACCAAAAATAAAACTTTGGCCAATCACAGAGTTGTCTGAAGAATATCAATAAGAGTCTTTAAGTTCACAGCAAAGTTTATAGTGATCCTACACATGTATGTTTAATGCCACTTGAACAGATAAGGAAAACATATAAGTAAACAAACAGGAAAATTACTCAACCTTATTCATAATCAAATTAATGACTATGAATACAACAAAGAATAATCTGCTTATTCAATTTGTTAAAAAAATTTTAATAATGCTGGCAAGAATTTGGTAAAAATGATAGTCTCACATGTGGTACAATTCTTTTGAAAAGCAATCTGTTAATATGTATTGAGTCATAAAGATATTTTTATCCTTTCCTCCATTAATCCCACTTCTAGGAATCTACTATAAGGAAATAAAAGTAAGTATAGAAAAAGCCATAGGCATAGCACAGTTATCAAAAGATCAACAACTGAGGAACAGTTGATTAGAACTACGATGCATCCACACAATGGCAGGTTATACAGTCAAAAATAACAAACAGAAAGGCTGAATAACACTGGAAAATGTGCTATGTCTAATATTAAATTATATCCTATGAGTACAACTAAGGAACCCTGGTGGTACAATGGTTAAGTGATCAGCTGCTAACCAAACCAGCCAGCCACTCTGCAGGAGAAAAGACCTGGTGATCTGCTCCCGTAAAGATTTCAGCCTAGGAAACCCTACGGGGAAGTTCTACTCTATCCTATACGGTCGCAATCAACTTGACAGCACACAACAAGTGTAACTATATAAAAATAAGAATGTGAAAATAGATAGAAGGAAATACAGTAAATAACAGTTATACTAGTTAGGGTGGTGGGATTATGGATGATTTTTTTTCTCCTTTCTCTCCCCCAAATTTCCTATACTATTGTTATTTTATTATTTTAGAATAAAATAAGTAAATTAGGAAAAGGCGGAAAAGGGAAAGAAGCATGTAAGAGAGTAAAAAAAAAGTCATTTACTATAATAGGAAGTAAACAGATAATGTTTAAAATTGACAATTTAAGAAACAGCAGTATTATTTTAAAATATAGAATAACCAGAAGAAACAGGTAAGAGCTAAAAGCAGGCACCTCTGGGGAAAGGAAAGTTGTAGGGATGAGGGGAGGGGGGGCATAGAATTTTACCTATTAAACTGACAACCAATTAAGGTATAAACATGAATAAAATAAACTGCTATCTTTGCCCCTTCTTACTGCTCCCAGTATCACAACCCATCTGTCCTACTGTACTAAGCTAATAAAACAATTTTTGCCTCTCTTTATCCCCAAATACAAACTCCTCACGCATACATCTTTGGGATTTCTCTCTGAAGTGGCGTTTCAGATGTTCAATCAGATGGGAATGCCGACCGAAGTTTTTTCCACATTCATTACATCCATAGGGTCTTTCTCCACTGTGCACGCTATGATGCTGAACAAGATGTGAGCTCACCCGGAAAGCTTTTCCACACACCTGACATTTATAGGGTTTCTCACCAGTGTGGACTCTCTGATGCTGAGTAAGGTGCACACGCTGATTATAGCTTTTCCCACATTCACCACATTTAAACGGTTTTTCTCCAGTGTGGATTCGCCGATGTTGAATAAAGTTTGAGGCTTGAAGGAAAAATTTACCACAATCATTACATTTGTGACCTCTCTCACCATTTGTGTTTTGCTTACGATTAATGCCAAGATCTCTTTTCTCAGAAGGGTTCTGCCTTGATTTCCCCACAGGGGGGTTTACCTGCCACCTTTCTACCATGCCCTTAAGGTCACTAACTTCTGCAAACTCTGGACTCTGGGGAACATTCCTTTCAGTGCTTCCTGACGTCATCCAGTGTGATTCGGCTTCATCAGAATTCTGCTCTACTATGAGTTCCATGTTCTCATTCCTGGACTCATAATCTGAAATAATAGAAGAAAAATGGAAACATTAGCAAGCCCCTGAATTAGAACAAAGAAAAGGACTGATGGGTATAGGATAATTAAATAAAACCGACATGTGCTGGGAATGCATGACTTTGTAAAGTCATATGCAAAATGACATGACAAAGAATACTCAAGCAGGAAACTAAGACAGGTTAGGGATGGAAGAGCTGGCAAAAAGTGGTTCAAAGGGATGAGGCTGCACAGCAGTCCCTCTATTTAATGAAGATGATATCCTCTTGGTATGGTCCTTACATACGGTACCTGTTTGTGAATACCTGTGCAGTATCAAATATTCTTAATAAAATTTGATACTGGGTTATACAGCTAACCCAGTCTTCACCTTCCTCTTCCTGTTTGTTCACAGCCTGAAGAAAGATGATCTTTCCAGCTTTTTCAATCCCCAAAGGATCTCAATTTGGTATGAATTAGTCTAAAGGAAAAAAAAATTCTTTCTACACCCAGAGAAGAACCTACTCTGTCAAGAGATAGATTAACAAATAGTCATTGTTGAATACAGATGTTTGAGTGACTGCAATCAGTTCCCTGTGCAACTCTATAAGCAACATACACTTTACCCATAACCCTGCAGTTTAATACGGTTTGCAGAGACAAATCTTCTGTTATTAACGAAAAACAGGGAATATTATTTTTAAAATGCTCGAGTTCATAGCTTATTGAGAATCTCCTAATTAAAAATTTTTTGAAGAGTTTTCAAAAATTATATAATAATGGGAAGAAGAGTTAATATTTGCTAAGTTCTTCCTATAAGGAGCCCTGGTGGTGCAATGGTTAAAAGCTCGGCTGCTAACTGAAAGGTCAGCAGTTAAACCCACCAGCGTCTCTGTGGGAGAAAAGACCTAGCGATCTGCTCCCGTAAACACTGCAGCCTAGGAAACCCTATGGGGCAGTTCTACTCTGACCTATAGGATCCCTATGAGTCCGAATCAACTCAACAACACACAAGTGCTTACTACGGGGCCAGGCATGATGCTGTTCTACAATTTTATGACAATCCTTACAATGACCTTTTGAGGTAGGTACTACTGTATTTTTACGCAAATAACATGTGCAGCTTCTGTGTTTGTTTGTCAACTGTGCCCTCCCTGCCCCATGAGGTATTTTCTTAAGAGCTGCTATGCCAGTCTTTTTTTACATGTTGCTGCAAAAAAAATTAACATAGCGCGCTTACAAAAATGCCTCGTGGCGGGGAGACTGCGGTTGGCAAACAAATGTAGAAGGCACGAGTTTTTTGCATCACTATCTTTTTCTAAAATTGTTGTTGAAAGCATACACAGCAAAAACAAAACAAAACCCGCTACCGTCAAGTCAATTCTGACTCATAGCAACCCTATAGGACAGAGCAGAACTGCCCCATAAGGTTTCCATGGAGCACACGGTGTATTTGAACTGCTGACTTTTTGGTTAGCAGCCGTAGCTCTTAACCACTATGCCATCAGGGTTTCCTACACAGCAAAACATACACCAATTCAACAATTCAGTGACACTGATTATATTTTTCAAGTTGTATAATCATTCTCACCCTCCTTTTCTACATTGTTCCTTCCCCACTAACATAAACTTACTGCCCCCTAAGCTTCCTATCTAACCTTTCGAGTTGCTGGTGTCAGTTTGATCCCCTATAGATCTCTTAAAAAGCACAATGCTCGAGACAAACATTCTTTACTAATTAAGCTAAACTATTGTTTGATTTAATGAAGACTTCATACATTTGGTTTAAGATTAAAAGATTATCTCAGGGCAACAGTTTTGAGGGTTCATCCAGCCTCAATGGCTCCAGAAATTCTAGATTCCATCAGAATCTGATTTCTGTTCATTTTCCGCTTTTAGACCAGGATTCTTCTATAGAATCTTTGATCAAGATGTTCAGTGATGGTAGCCAGGCACCATCCAGTTCTTCTGGTCTCATGGCAAAGAAGGTAGTTGTTCATGGAGACAATTAGTCACACATTCCATTTCCTCCTCCTATTCCTGACTTTCCTTCTTCCTCTGCTGCTCCAGGAGAAGAGAGGTTTAAATATTGTACCTTAAATACTACTATCCTTTTTTGACATAGTCAGAAGTTTTAAGTCTTATATCATAAAGACATCTTTATTTTAATTAGCCTTATAACTATTTTTACTTAATTCTTCTCTTCCCAAAAAGAATTTTTAATAGCATGTCATGGATTGAATTATGTCCCCCAAAAATGTGTGTATCTATTTGGCTGGGCCATGACTCCTGGTATTGTGTGATTTTCCTATATGTTGTAAATCCTGCCTCAATGATGTTAATGAGGGAGGATGGGTGGCAGTTGTGTTAGTAAGGCAGGACTCAGTCTGCAAGATTGGATTGTATCCTGAGGCAATCTCTTGAGATATAAAAGAGAGAAGTGAGCAGAGAGACAGGGGGACCTCATACCACCAAGAAAGCAGTGCCAGGAGCAGAGCCCGTCCTTTGGACCTGGGGTCCCTGCGCAGAGAAACTCCTAGTCCAGGGGAACACTGATGAGAAGAAGGCCAATAGAGAGAGAAAGCCTGGAGCTGATGTCCTGAATTTGGACTTTTAGCCTACTTTACTGCGAGGAAATAAACTTCTCTTTGTTGAACCCATCCACTTGTGGTACTTCTGTTGTAGCAGCACTAGATGACTAAGACATAGCACAAACACATATAAACAAAATAACTCTATCACAAACCAGACTTTTTACATGTTTTTTCCTTTTCTATCTAACTAGGCAGGTAATCACAGCTATCACATATTTTTATTTTCTCTTTTATTCACACCTACTTATGCTCACATATATTATTATTAGAATTCTCTCCATTAAACAAGCACATGGCTTTCTTTTTCTACGTGTGCATTTGAAACAAATCAGATTAATCCAATGTACTTCTTTAGGGTTAACAACTGCCTTTTTCCAGAGAAGGCAATTATACAGTTATATCGCCTTTACAGATTTACTTCTTTCTTCTTTCCTGCATGACAAGCTTTATGCTCATTTCCCCGTCTGTCCTCCTTACCCATTGCTATGCCTAGGCTGCAGAGTAACGCAGTGGTCAATACAAAAACACCCAATCAGGCAGATTTGGTGCTTTACAAATTCATGATCTTCAACTTCACTGGTGCCCTGTCTGGCAATTCTTTGTTTCTAAGGTTGGTTCTTTTCCCCATTCATTTTTCTCAGCAGCTATATCTAAATGTCTCCATCATGATCTCCGAGCTATATCACTGTATTAAAAAGGCACAGAATAGTATATATGGTATAATGTTTGCAAGCGTGTGTATATATACTGAATATATGTAAAAATACAATCAAGAAGCTGCTAACCATCATTGCCTTTGTCAAGGAAAACTAGGGGACTGAAGATCAGGGGTAGGTGACTTACTTTTCACTTTATACTCACTTGTACCATCTCACTATTTTTTTTTTTTTTTACCATGAGCATGTATAATGTTTTAAAAACCAAAGTTCTCCACTGCACTCAAATCTCTACTCCACCACCTACTCCATTACCTACTTTCTCTCAACAGACTCAAAAAACTCCTAGAATGTCCCATAACCACCTATAAACTTAAAACAGCACCCTTATTCTTTCATCTTGCCCTTGTCTCCCAACGGAAGAGATGTCTCTCTTCTAAGGTCAATCTTTCCTCCTGTTCCTTGGATTCCATCACGCCCTTCCTGTTTTCCAGGGACCTCCCTACATCAATTATCCACTCTTCCCTACCCCAATATTTCAAACTCACTCTATATTATTTCCCGTTAGTATTTAAATATACTTCTTAAATATAAGCTTATTAAATCAAAAGGACGTATAAAAATAATCATCCATCTAACTCATGTACCCGTTCGGTGATCAGTCCTCTTGTCTACTTCACAAAGTTGTCAAAAGTTTATCATAGCTATTGTAAGTTTATGATGGCTTTCCCAAATTCCTCTTCTGTGCAGTTTTCAAAGAAACTGTCTCTGTTCCCCAAGGCCCCAACTACTCCATGGAAACTGCTGTCGCTAGAAATCATTCATTTATTTTTTTAAATCTCGTTTCTAAGTCTGATGGATACTTTTTAATCCTGACTTCTATGATGCTGTTAGGAATCTACAGGCATGAAAATAATCTAATATGGCCTTCCCAGAGAAGTTAAGGAGGCAGCAGCCACTGATCATATTCGTAATGTAGAAGGGTATACTGAAGTTGTAAAGATCCTGTAATGAGATGGAAAGTAGGAATTTAAAACTGTTTGGAGAATGGTATAGAAAAGAACTGTGCCAAGAACCTACAACTTTGAAACCCACGATTGAAAATGATAAAGCAATACAGTCAGCCGTCTGTATCTGCAGGTTCCGCATCCAAGGACTCAGCCAACTGTGGATCGAAAACATTTGGGGGAAAAAAAAAGTGATGTGTAGGGATACCCTGCTGTAGCCTCCTGCCATTTCACAGATCCTTAGTCTCTCTCCAGTACTCACTGTTTCAGCACTGTTCACCTCACGTCTGACATGTACTATGTAGTTAGGCCTACAATGGTTGCATCGGTACTGAACATGTACAGACTTTCTTTTCTGGTCATTATTCCCTAAACAAAACAGTATAACAACTATTTACATAGCATTTACATTGTATTAAGTATTATAAATAATCTAGAGACGATTTAAAGTATACAGGAGGATATGCATAAGTTATATGCAAATACTATGCCATTTTATATAAGGGACTTGGGCATCCGGGGATTTTGGTATCCGCGAGGCTGCTGGAATCAATCCTCCGCAGATACCGAGGGACAACTGTCCTAACAGACTCAGACAAGAGAACTATCTGAAATTAATTTAAAAAGACAAGAAATATTTGCATTAAATGACAGTATTCACAGTATATCAATAATTCCTTGAGATAAAAGACCACCACTAAGATTCCAATAGACAAGTGAGCAAAGGGCATGCAGAAATAAATCAAAGAAAAGGAAATACAAATAAATATAAATAGTAATAAAAGAAATGAAAAATTTTAAAGAGCAAGAGTCATTTTTACATCTTTTAAATAAAGGCCTGTGAGTGAACTAATACACTTAGACAAGGTAAATTGGCATAATGCTTTTTGAAGGATATTTGGCATTATGTATGTATTTCATCTAAAGTCTACTGGTGTGCTTCATACATAATGGTTCTTCTAAAAGAATTAATTCAACATAAGCTAAAAGCCATAAGCTCCAAAATGTCTGCTACAGGGCAGAGATGTTTATAATTGTTGCAGGCAGCACAATCAAAGGTTAGTTTTAAGGATCATAACTTAGTTAGAAATAGGTTCAAAACTTCAGTCAGGATGCAGAATTCAAGAAGCAACATGACGTGTGAAATGCAGACGCCAGGACGAACATCCTAACATAGGTACTGGTGATCTGAGAACTATGATAGTGATATTTTTCTAATAAACTCCCAGGTGATGCCATTGTGACACTGTAGTGACTATTAAAATACACAGTTATTCTGTAAAGTCTGGGATGTCTTCATAAATCGGAATTACTCAGTAAACATTATCCAATTTATCAAGAGTAGAGTACAATGACCACTAAAAATTTGTTAAAAACCAAACCAAAAAAACGAAACCTGTTAGTTTTAAGCTCTCTTTTACTTTTAAGTAGCAAAAACATAGCATTTGCAATTGCAAATACCACCCCTCAGGTACTATCAGTCTTCAATCACACACATCTTTATTATGATAGAAATAATCAGAATAAGCTGAATAAGTAAAAAAAAAAGAAAAAAATATAAGTCATAGCAATGAAAACATATATGCTTTTATATGATGTGCTAGAAACATTCCTTACAGGATAACAAAATTAAGATGTCCTAATCCATGCAGACAATAATTCTTACCAATGGAAGCAATACTCCCATAGTTTTCCTTTCTGTCATCCCTATAATGATTCTTCTGGGACTGGTCCAAATGTCCCCATTCCTCCAGGATGAAGGAAACAGCCACATCAGCCACATCTTCAATTTTCACCAACTTCTGAAACATGAGATCTCCACTAAATTCCCATTCCCTATGCTCAAATTTGGAGTGAGAGGAAGAACTGGGAGCTTTAAGGAAAAAAACAGGGGGAGGGACTATGCCTCAAAGAGGATAGGGAAGTACTGGGTAGAAAGGAAAAAGATCACAAAGGAATTAAGAACCAACGCACGATGGGCCTGGTCTCTAGTTAAAGAAACTGAGAATTCCTGATAAAGATCCAGGATTAAGGCTGGTTATTGTCAGAGGAGAGTTATGGATCCTCAATAAAGGCAAAGGGACGCCAGCTCACCTGGGACCCAGCTGAGAGAAGTGAAGCTGTCAGCTCCTGGTCTCTAAGGTTGTCCTTCAAGGAAAGGGAAGGAACTTGGAGAATAGGAAGGGCTAAAGGAGGAGAAAAAGACGTTTAAGTAAGAACATCTCTGCCCAATTCTTATTGCCATCATGCTCCTCATTTGCTTAAGAATCTACAGTGGTCTCCTAATACATCAAGGTCAAATTCTTCCGCTTGGCTCTGAAGGCCCTCTACATTCTGTCCCCTCCCATACCTGCTATTGCCCCCACCTCTAAAAAAAACAAAACAAAAACAGACTCCCTGCTTTGGTCAGGCTAATCCCTCCTGCTAAGCCTTAGACTGTGCTATTCCCCAACATAGGATCCACTCTGCTCTGCCAAGATAAAATCTATTCTTCTCAAAGAAAAACCAAAGTGCCACCTCTTCTATGAAGCCAAAGCATTCCCTATAGCCCAGCTTCTCCAGCCTGAATGTGCAAACAAATCACCAGGATCTTGTTACATTACAAAGTCTGATTCAGTAAGTCTGGGCTGGGACCTGATACCCTGCATTTCTAATAAGCTCCCAGGTGATACCCATCCTGCTGTTCCTTGAACCATACTTTGATCGTTGCTGTTGTTGGCTGCCTTTGATTAGGATTCCTACTCATGGAGACCTCATACACAATGGACAGTTGTGATCCATAGGGTTTTCACTGGCTGATTTTCAGAAGTAGATCGCCAGACCTTTCCTCTTACTTTGTCGTAGTCTGGAAGCTCCAGTGAAACCCATTCAGCATCACAGCAACACAAGCTTCCACTGACAGACGAGTGGTGGCTTAGGTTGAGGTGCATTGGCCAAGAATCAAACCCGGATCTCCTGCATGGAAGGTAAGAATTCTACCAGTGAACCACCACTGCTCTCTACACTTTGATTAGCAAGGCCTTAGTCCACATTCTCTCCCTTCAGGGAATTACTATGGTTGGTTCACAGTCATTCAAGAAATATTTGCCAACTCTTCATGTTATAGGAAGAGGCAACTCTTGCCCTCAAAAATTTTACTGTCTAATGTGGAGGGCAGACATGTACACCTTACTTACTTACAACATAGTGTAAAGAGTACTATAATTGAAGATCACTCAAGTTTCAACAGGAACACCTGCACAGGGGGAGAAGAGGGTGTCAGGAAAGTCTTTCCAGAGACAGTGGCTCTGTGAAGTAGAGACGGGAGGGAAGGAGGATGAGGGTGCTTTCCAAGCAGAGTGAATAGCATGATCCTGGAGGTTCTGACCTCTAGATGCTGATGACCATCTGACCCTCTGATGTCACCTCTGCTTGTCCTTTGTTTAAGGTTCATGGTTCATTCACATATCATTGCCTATGTGTGCCCTGACTTGGAGAGACCGACCTGATATGAACTTTTAACCCCATGATTTTAGAACTTCCTCAGTCCTGGAGATACATGTGCATATGTAGCTTGCTTCTTTCTGATGATTAGGAAATAATGAGCAAAGACACAGAAAGGAGATAATGGTTAAAGAAATGAAAGCTAAACATAGATGGCTAAAGATTCAAAACAGAACTTGAAGAAATAAATGAATATAGTCTATATGTGAGCAAACAGTAATTACGTTGGATAAAGAAACTGGCTAGGGCCTGTCTAACAGAGAAGACAAGAAGCACTTAACAAAAGAAAAAAGAAGCCTGATTTGATAAGACTCTGAAAGCGGAGGGAAGATGACAGTGATTTAAGGGGGTGGGATTCTGGGTTTGAAGAGACCAGTAGTAAAGGAAAGGCAGGATAACCCAGAATGAGTTTAAAGTATAGATTTAGAGTCAGACTCTTTGGCTTGAAATCCCAGCTCGGTTACTCAATACTTTGTGACTCTGGACAAAGTACTTAACCTCTCTAGGCCCAAGCTTCTTAATTTCTAACATGAAGATAATAAAAATACCTATTTCATTGGGTTATTGTGAGAATTAACCTTGGTATATCAACAAATTCTAATGAACACAATTTTAGTTTTGAGTTTCTTTTTTGAGCTATTTTTACTACTTTTAAGAAGCGATATTACATGACGTTCTTTTAGAGGTCTTCTGAACAACAAAAAGAAAATTTATTTTATTATTTTTAAAAAATAGAATAAAACTTACTCTTAAAATTTCTATATGGGGTCCACTGGACCCTTTTATAAATCGAAGATATATTTTGGGATCTGAGTGATCTTATTTTTCCTGTATCTTGAAAAACATTTTTCTTTTATCATCCTAGGAATTATTTCATATTAATTAATTCTTCCCAACCATGCCAAAACAACTAAAGTAATAAGACAATGGAAGAATAATGGGAATATTAGGCATCATGCAATAGTGAAATAAATCATCATTCTTCACTATTCTTACTGCTTGCCCAAAGTACTGCACGTGTTTTTTAAAGTATTGCATTATCCTTCAAGAAGATATAAAAGAACATAGTTGTCAGGGATTGAATTGTATCCCCCAAAAATATCTGTCAACTTGGTTAGGTCATGATTCCCAGTATTGTATGACTGTCTACCATTCTGTCATCTGATGTGATTTCCCTATGTGTTGTAAATTCTATCACTATAATGGAATGAGATGGATTAGTGGCAGTTATACTGATGAGATCTGCAAGATTAGATAGTGTCTTAAGCCAATCTCTTTTGAGATATAAGAGAGAGAAGCAAGCAGAGAGACATGGGAACCCCATACCACCAAGAAAGCAGTGCCGGGAGCAGAGCGCATCCTTTGGACCTGAGGTTCCTGCACTGGGATGCTCCAAGACCAAGGGAAGACTGACGCATCACAAGGACCTTCCTCCAGAGCCGAGAGAGAGAAAGCCTTCCCCTGGAGCTGGCACCCTGAATTTGGACTTGCAGCCTACTGGACTGTGAGAGAATAAACTTCTCTTTGTTAAAGCCATCCACTTGTGGTATTTCTGTTATAGTAGCATTAGATGACTAAGACAATAGTTGACACTTGCTATTAGCTTCTGTTAAACACAGCTGACAATTCAGAGTTTCTCATTTTCTGCCGTATCAGCAAAGAGAAGGAAATTTGCAGAGAAGACATTTCACTATTAGATGAATCCGACGATGAACGCAGAGAGACAGAGAAGAGCATCCTGTCTAATGATAATGATGAGACTGAACGTATAATTAAATCTTAGAATACTGGTCTTCATATGATAATACCCCAGATGAATTTTCTCAACTCAAGAATCAATGATGACTGACATATTTCTAATTTCAAGAAGGCAATCTGGCATTCTCATCCAGTGAGTTCTTCAACAGGAAGGACTTCATCATGCAATATTTTGTGTCAAGATCCTGGACCATCCCATTTTGCTAAAAGGATATGTGACATTATTCTTTCAAATTTTATAATGTTTATGCACCAAAATGTATTTGATACACAGAGGTTTGATTCTTATTAAAATGTCTACAAAAGTTGTTTCTCACTATCCTTTGATTCTTACTTCTGCAAAGTATCATAAAATGACTTAAAAATATAATAAGGAGGATTCACTGGAACCAGATGGTAAATGGTGAGGATTACTTTTGCAGGTACACTGAAGGGTAGATGAGTTCATACAGGAAAAGCACCTGAATAGTTCCTGACACATAGAAAGTGCTACATAAGTGGCGGTCGCTACTGCTGCTGTTGTTCTTGTTATTACTACAGTCAGAGGAAAGCTGGAAAAGGTTAGGGCAGAGGGCATGACAAGGGAAAGACGTGACCACTAACTAGAGTCTAGCAGAAAGTCTGGGGTCAAACAGAGGACATACAGGTCCAAAATCTTCTATTTGGAAATCCAAATGCTTTAAATACCAAAGGGTTTTTTTGTGATTGTTGTTTTTTGTTTTCACTAAGTTTGGCATTGAACTAATTTGACAGCAAAACCTGACCTGAATGGATTTGAAGCTATTAAACTCTTTAATTAATACACTTACTGTAAATGTGCAAATATTTCATTACAGAAATATTAATGTGTTTGATTATGGGGTATAACTCAAATCACGCTACCTTACTATATCTGAAAAATTCTGAGTTCTAAAATATATCTGACACCAAAGGTTTCTGATTAGAGATTTTGGACCTGTGGACATTTATCACAATAAATATGATACTTGCCTATCTTCCTTGATGTATCTAATACAGGTTAATAAAATTTTAAAATACAGAAAGAGAAAGAACATAAATACTCTGAACGTCATTGTGAAGCACTGCTTCAAATGAGATTTCATCTGGCCAGCCAGAAGTGAACACGGTTAGGAACTGGAAGGCCTTTTTTTACATAAATATTAAGAAAACAAAATCTATGAGGTAGAGTTGAAAGAATGTTGCAAAATAATTGTCATACTTTGTAAAGACTCTAGCCGTCCTATAAACTGACTTCTCTCTTAAACCAGTGATTCGACTCCAGATCCCTAGCCCTTCTCAACCTCCACATGCTGCTAGTTGCAGAAAGGCTGCCCCAGCCTAAAGTCTCTCTTTTACAGATACCTCCTACCCACACGGACAGGGGTCCTACTCTCTACCCATGTCTGTTCCACTGAATAACTGATGCTCACCATTTTCCTCCAGTAGATGAGGCTGCTGTGGCTCTTGTCTGGGCTGGCTGTCCGTGGACAGGAGCTGCTCACTGGAGGACTCCTGCACAGCTCCAGGTGGCACCATCTTCTGAGGAAGCACTTCAGGACATGCAACAATCTAACAACCACAACCACAACAAATCACCACAGGTTACAGGGAAGGCTATAAAGGAATCCAGCTGACTTCACGTATTCTTTCATTTAATCCTCCGGCAAATAATTAATGTGTTATCTACAATGAGCCTGGCACGGATTATACAGTGGTTTAATAGACATGGTTTAGGCCTAGTTGGAGAAGACTTTCATTTACTACATCAACACACAAGTAAATATATAATTATGAACTGTGTTACATGTTGGAAAAGGAACACGGTGCCATGGGACTGAACAGCAAATGATCCGCTATAGATTAAAAAGAAAACAAACCCACTGCCGTCTAGTTGATTCCGACTCAGAGCGACCCTACAGGATAGAGAAGAACTGACCCATAGGGTTTCCAAGGAGTGGCTGGTGGGTTCGAACTGCCAACCTTTTGGTTAGCAGCCTAGCTCTTAACCACTACGCCACCAGGGCTCCACTACAGACTACGTGGTTTAAAAAAAAAAAAAAAAAACCGGTTGCTGTTGAGTCAATTCCAACTCAAAGTGACTCTGTCAGCTTAAGAGCCTGAGGTTCTTCTAAGAATGTTGAAGTATCCATTACCCAGAGGAGAAGAATAATGAGACTAGTATCTTACACTGCAATGCAATGGTTCCAAAGAATAAGAGAAATTCTCTAACTAGCTTTGAACTCTTGTAGCCCCATGATCCATGATTTTTATTCCTTTCTTAATAAAAAAAAAAATTAGAGTTTAGGAGAGTGTGAGCCTCACAGAAAGAGGAAGGTAAGGGTCAGGTTATAATGAACGTTTAAGAAACACCTTAAGAAAGACTTGCAGCAGTTTTTCTCCTTTTTAAGTTTCTTTTAAGATTTTAAACTTCAGAATCAATTTTATTAAAAAAATTTTAAACAGTGCATGTAAACATGAGATCTTTGTAGAGTAATTCAACTAGTTTTAGTCCCTCCATTAACCCACTTTTTCTTGTCTCTATACAACTACAAAGTTGATTATGTTTGCAGTTGGAATCTACTGATTAAGGTTTTGATAGAATTTTGATTAGTAAACTGGTGAAGTACCTAAATGGAAATGGAGTCACAGGAAAAGAAAGATCTTGTGCATAAAAAAACTTAGGGACCCCCAAGCCACTGACTAAAATACAGCAAGGCAAACTGTTTGGATTAAACCAAATTCATTCTGAATTTTAAAAGCTGAAACAGGATAAGGCTATCCCAAGGTTTCCAAAAGTCCTGTCATGGGATTTGGTATAAACCTGTAGAAAGTATATGCAAAAGAGAAAAAAAGGGACTCGAGAGCAAAGCCCCGAGACCTTCCACTGGCCAGACGCTCAGTGTGGACTGGGTTTCTATTCTTCTAGTTTTGGTGGACGAGGCATTGTATATGTATGTGGTCAATACTATGGGTTAACTTACTTATTACCTGATAACTAGCTGCCTGGAAGCACACCAGCCATCTTTTGACCTTGAAAACCAATGTCAAGTGCTAAGGAAAGTGAAACAGGGCACTAGAGGAGCCTGATGCCCTCAGGACTTCTCTGAGGAGCTGCACCAGCTGTGGCCTAACTACCTCAAACCTTCAGATAATTCACTAACATGGCTGAGTAAAAAATTCATATACCGAAAACAGTCCCCAAATATTAAAAACGAAAGAGTATAATGGAAGGAAAGACCCTATTTATAACAGCAACGATAACTTAAAGCGCTCCGGAATAAACGTAAGAAAATAAATGAGAGCTATAAGAATAAAACTTTGAAATGCTTCAGAGGGACACATAACAAAACACTTGAACAAATGGAAAGCCCACAATGAAAACAGACAACAGATGCAACAATATAAAGAGATCAATCCTCACTAAATTAATATATGATTTAATGCAATCCCAACAAAAATACCAACAGGATTTTTGGGGTGAGGGAAACTAATTAACTCTAAAGTTCATAAAGAAAAAAGAAAACACTGAAAAAAAAAATTGGAGGGGAGAAGAGTAGGCTACCAGATACCGAACCATTTTACGGAGCTCAAATAATTAAAACACAAATACATGAACAGACACTAAGATAAACAGAACAGAAAGTTCAGAAATAGATACAAATACATGCAAAAATTTGGCAGGTGACATTTTAATAAAACAAAAAAGAGTTATACTATAAAAGCTGCATGGGCAACTGCATAGACATCTGGAGAAAAATTAAGTTGTAATCATCCCAAACACTATACACCAAAATAAATTCTAGATGGATCAGTCATTTAAAAGTGTGAAAAAAAAAAAAAAGAAAAAGGAAAAGAAATGATGAGAAAATTTTTTCATAATACTGAATGGAGAAGGTCTTTCTAAGTATGGCACAAGCCAGAAGCCGTAAGTATAAGTAAGTGATTTAAACTGATTACATTTTTTTTTAAAACCTGCAAAACAATAATCTCCATAAGAAAAAAGAAGCAACAAACTAGAAAAATAACATTTGCAACTTATATGACAGAGGAATTATCTTTTCTAATAGGTAAAGAATATAAACAGATTATTCACAAAAAGGTATACAAATAGCTCTTAAAACTCACTCATAATAAGAGAAATGCAAATTAAAGCTGCACGGAAATGGAATATTTCATCTTTCATACTGGCAAGAATGAAAAAGTTTGATAACATATTGTGTCATCAGGCTGGGTCAAAAAATTCCTCTCTTACAGTGCGGGTGGGAATACAGATCAGTATAACCGCTCTGGAGACCAATCTGTTGACAGCTATCAAAATTACAAATACTTATGGCCTCTGAGCCAACAATTTAACTTCTGAGAATTCATTTTATAATTAATTATGTACGTAAAGGATATTCACTACACTAAAGTTTGTTATAGTAAAAATTTAAAAACAATCTAAAGGAACAGCCTAAGTAGGTGTTCAAAAGGCGTTAAATAATTATGGTACATCTATACAATGGAACATAACGCCCTTTCAAAAACAGAGGCAGCTGTATTTGCACTGACATGGAACAAACCAAGATAAAAGAAAAAAGCAAGAGGCAGAAGTGTATAGTAGTTTAAAAACATTTTTTTAAAGCATATTATATACATATATGCTTATATATACAGAGTACAGTATATCTCTATAAGGATATACAAGATACAAGTATCCATGTAATAGTGGTTGCCTCTGGTGAGGAGAACTAGGCAGCTGGGGCATTAGGAGGTCGGATGGAAACTCGATTTTCATTACAGCCTTATGTACTTCTTGAATTTTGTATCATGCCATTCGAAAACTGAATGTAGTAATTTTAAACACAAATAAATAGAATCACAGATTGTTTTCTCCAGGTTAACACACTGGATATTTCTTCTCTTTGCTGGAATGGCAGGGACTCTCCACAGTGTACCTAATCCCAGGAGAACAAAGGAATACGAATGAAGCACCAGAGGGCTCAAGATCTCATCCCTGCTCAGCAGCTCCTTAACTCTTTCCTCTTTCCTCATTGCTCACTTATCTCCTCTTCAACTCACCTGCTGCCTGCGTTCCTCGAGTTCTCTCTGTATATTTTCTACCACAGCCACAGCCTCTTCTCCGCTTTCCGGGTGATGTTCTCTCACCCAGATCTGGAACTCTTCAGGCAAGATGGTCAGGAACTGTTCCAGCACCAGCAGCTCCAGGATCTGCTCTTTGGTGTGCAGCTCTGGTCTCAGCCACTCACAGCAGAGCACCCGCAGCTGGCTGAGTGCCTCCCGGGGTCCAGATGCCTCATGGTACTGGAAGTGCTTGAAGCGCTGGTAAAAAGTCTCAAATGTCGGTGGACTGTACTCCTGCATCCAGGTGCAGTCTTCTTCTTCCACTTTCACTATTCGAAGGTCTTCCTGCTCCTGCGAAGTCTGAGCTGGAGGGTCTAAGTCTATAACTTCCCGGGATTCTGTCATTATCATTCCCACTCAGAATAATCAAATTTCTTTTGAGCTATTTAAGATCTTCTGAAGGACACCTTCAGTAGTGTGTAACCTACTGATACATTGAAAATCATTATTAGCAAAGCGAGATGACAAAGTGGTCATCCACACGGAACAGAGTAATTTACTTAAAAATACGGACTACAAGGTAGCCATCATCCATCTACAAAATGATTATCAATAGAGCCTACTTCCAATATTTACAAATTTTAAAGGAGAGCCATAAAATCGGACATCTGGCCCAACTAAAGTATACTTTTAAGAGGTGAAGAACGGTTACATTTCAGATAAATAACGGAACAAGATTTACTAACTAGTCCAGACGCAGCTGCTCCTTCTCTCTACCGTAAGTCAAACTTAAGTCAGAAAAGGGATCAGAAACATTACAATGTTCAAAATTGGCCCTGTCCTTCAAGCCACAAGAGCCTGACAGACGAACGGGAGTCTTCATTGGTCCCGAAGAGAAGCAGGGATACAGGTACCGATTTGGACTTAGATTCCTTGGAACCCGCGTCCGGACACAAACCCCCTTTCCCTCAGCTCAGTCCCGGGGAACTCTCCTGGAAGATCAGGCTCCACGTAGCCGAGGCTGAGAAGACAGATCTCTTATAAACAGAGAAAACCGAAGCTGACACTTCCCACCACTTCCTCGCCGGAAGTAAGCAAGTCCAGTCCTTCCCAAGCCAACTGGGTTGAGCCATAAATCCCACCCCCGAGAACACTTCCGAGTCCTCTCTAGGAATCCCGGAGGTCCTGGTCTCGCAGCGGGAAGGAGATGCCCGCCCGGCTCCGCCCCGGAGGGGCGTGTTCTCCAATCAGCCGGGAGGTGGGACGAGAGGCTGGGATTCCCATCCTACCTCCCGTAATGGTGTCGTTCCCCGGTCCACCGAAGCCACAGGTTCTGCGTCACTAGAGCGGAAAGTAAAATTGAGAAGGAAAACAATGCCATTTAAACAACCTGACTTCCTCCCCTTTACTTGGAGTGGAGGCAGGGGGCGGGGCCTCAGGTGTCTGGAATGGGTCGCCGAGGCAACAGTTGCTAGTGTCTGATTGGCCGTGGAACTTGCGTCTTCCACCACCCCCCGCCCGCCGCAACGATCTGCGCCCTAATTTAGTAATACGCTATTCGAAGTAGGTTCGTACCTTTCTGCAAGCCGGCAATCCTTACCTATCTTTAATTTGGGACCCTTCGGTTTTTCAGCCCAACCCTCCTCACTCCCCGTACCCCCTCCCCAAACACTCCCACCACCTTATCACTTACCTAACCACTTGCTGCAGTCAGTTCACAGGGCCGAAATCTACGTCAAAACCGCCAGTCGCAGGGATCAGAGGCTCCCAGGACTACAACTCCCAGAAAGCCCCGCGCAGTCCAAGCCTGTTAGCCAATCTAGCCGCGTGTCTCTTTCTAGCGTCGGTCCTGCGGACCTATCAGAATGCGGTAGGGCAAGGAGGCGTGGCCTCGGCACTTAGGCCTGAAAGATTCGCGTGGTGTGGAGCGGGTTCCCCTCTGGCTGCGGAGAGTCGGGTCAGAAGTCCCGCGTTCATGCGGGTATAGTGGAATCATTTTTGCAGGGGTCTTTTAGCCAAGAGGTTTCCCATCCTTAATAATTTCTTATCCTCATATGGTGCTTTACGTTTTTCCAAGTCCTTTGCCGTTTACATAGATGTTCGATAGACAGGACAGAGTTACTATCGCCACTCTTACACATCACGAAAATGAGGCTCAGAGAAACAAATGCTGTGGAATTTCAGCATCTGCAGACAGATGAGATGGCAATTACGAGTTGTTTTTGTTGTTAGGTGCCGTTGAGTCGGTTTTGACTCAGAGCGACCCTTATGTACAACAGAAAGGAAACTGGCCGGGTCCTGCGCCATCCTTAAATCGTTATGTTTGGGCCCTTTGTTGCAGCCACTGTCAATCCATCTAGTTGAGGGTCTTCCTTTTTTTCGCTGCCCCTCTACTTTACCAAGCTTGATGTCCTTCTCCAGGGACTGGTCCCTCCTGATGACATGTCCAAAGTATGTGAGATGAACTCTTGCCATCCTTGCTTCTAAGGAGCATTCTGGCTGTACTTCTTCCAAGACAGATTGTTCTTCAGGCAGTCCATAGTATTATTCAGTATTCTTCGCCAACACAAGTCTCTTTTTGAGGTGCCTAAAATCATACATTTTAGGTAGCTTCCTATCTAGGACCAAACCCCTGGTAAATGTGTTTTTGTTGTTAGTTGCCCTGGAGGTTGCTCCCTACGCTTGGCGACCTTATGTATAATAGAATGAAACTATTGCCTTGACCTGCACCATCTTCATGATCATTGGTATGTTCCAGTCCATTGTTTTGGCTATTGTGTTAATTTATCTCATTGCAGGTTTCCCTCCTTTTCACTGACCCTCCACTTTACCAACCATGATGTCCTTTTCTATCGACTGGTTTTTCCCCTGGTGATGTGTCCAAAGTGAGAAAGCCGAAGTCTTGCCATCCTAGGTTGTAAGGAGCATTCTGGTTTTATTTCTTCTAAGACTGGTTTGTTCATTCTTGTATTTTTTGTGTTAGTGAATTGGCATGATAGCATTAAAAAAAAAAAAATCTACGAGGGGTATGGTGATAGAATTCTGACACTGGGCTTAATTTTGATGCTCTTATTGCATTAAATTAGTTGTTTAACGTATATAAAATTTGTCTAAGTATTACCTACTTTTTTCTAATATACCTCCTTTTAAGTGACTTATAAATGCTCTTTTCATTAATTTTTTTTTAAATTTAGGGACAAATATAAGACCACTATTATAAGAACTCAAGAAAATGTTTAAACACAGACGAAACCATTCTTTGATGGTTATGAGGGTAGGGAGGGAGAGAGAGGGTTATTCACTAACTAGAGAGTAGACTAGAATTATCTTAGGTGAAGGGAAGGACAGCACACTTTACAGGGGAAGTCAGCACAACTGGACTAAACCAAAGCTAAGAAGTTTCCTGAATACAACCAAATACTTTGAGGGACAGAGGAGCAGGGGCGGGAGTCTGGAGACCATGATTTCAGGGGACATCTAGGTCAACTGGCATAACAAAGTTTATTAAGAAATGTTCTGCATCCTACTTTGGTGAGTGGCGTCTGGGGTCTTAAAAGCTAGCAAAAGGCCATCTAAGATGCATCAATTGGCCCCAACCCACCTGGAGTAAAGGAGAATGAAGAACACCAAAGACACAAGGAAAGTATTAGCCCAAGAGACGGAAAGGGCCACATAAACCAGAGACTGCATCATCCTGAGACCAGAAGAACTAGATGGTGCCTGGCTACCACCAATGACTGCCCTGTCAGGGAACACACAGAGAATCCCTGACGGAACAGGAGAAAAGTGGGGTGCAGAACTCCAATTCTAGTAAGAAGACCAGAATTAATGGTCTGACTGAGACTGGAGGAATCCCAGAAAGCATGGGCCCTCGACTCTCTGTCAACTCAGAACTAAAACAATTCCCGGGGCCAACTCTTCAGTCAAAGATTAGACTGTACTATGGGACATAAAATGATACTCGTGAAGAGTGTGCTTCTTAGCTCAAGTAGATACATGAGACTAAATGCGCAGCTTTTGTCCGAAGGTGAGATGAGAAGGCAGAGAGGGTCAGTAGCTGGTTGAATGGACACAGGAAATGAGGGGTGGAAAGGAGGAGTGTGCTGTAACAGTATAAGGAGAGTAATTAGTATGTGTAAATTCTTCTATGAGAGACTAACTTGAATTGTAAACTTTCACTTAAAGTACAATAAAAATAAAAAATAAATTTCATTTATTTCTTAACTAGATAATGCAGTGCACGATTCAATATTCAAGAGCATACAGAAGTCTCTCCCATCCTTGTTTTCAACCACCCCCTTTCTCTCCCTAGAAATAGCCTAGATGACTAGTTTCTTATATACCTAACCAGATATATTCCATGGATATTCAAGCAAATGTTATATTTTATGTGTAAATAGTAGCACAATTTATATCCTTTCTCTCTCTTATTATTTTCACTTAATAAATCTTGGAGATTTTTCCCTATCAATAGATAAAGAGTTTTCTTGTTCTTCCTGTCTTCAGGGTATACCATTATCTGAGTATACTATATTTAATCCTTACTGATGGGCATTGGCTAAGAGCACTGGTGGCACAGTGGTTAAGTGCTCAACTGCAATCAAAAGGTTGATGGTTTGAACATACCAGCCACATCATGGAAGAAACTGCCCTATGGGGCGTTCTCCTCTGTCCTATAGGGTCGCTATGAGTCGGAATCAACTTGATGGCAATGGATTTGGTTTTGGTTCTGGTCCTGGTTCTGGTGAGCATTGAGGCCCCTGGGTGGTACAGCCTGTTTATGATCAGTTACTAACCTATTTGAATCCACTCAGCAGTGCCATAGAAGAAAGGCCTGACAATCTACTTCTGTAAGATTACAGGCATTGAAAACTATGGAGTACAGTTCTACTGTGACACACATGGAGTCATCATAAGTCAGAATCAACTTGACGGCAAGAGGTTTTGTTTTGCTTTGGTGGGCATTAAAGTTATTTCTTTTTTCCTTTTTGTGCTTGTGGTGCGATGGATCGCTTTTGTGTGGCTTTCTCACCATGGTCTTATAACTCCCACCCAAGTGATTGGGTGGGACTGTGCAAATAAGATAACTGTGGACCACCAAAGGGATTGGTCAGTTTGCCTTAAAAGAGAGCCAATCCCAGAGCAGAGAGAGGATCCCACCACCACCGAAGAAGAATGGCCAGGACAGAGAGTGCGTCTTTTGGACCCGGGATCCCTGTGCTGAGAAGCTCCTGGACCCAGGAGACAGAGTGAACTGTAACCCTGAAGATGGTGAGAAGTGGTGGCACAGAAACAGCAGCAGGAGAGACCAGCAGGAGATGGTGCAGTAGGCTTCCTGGCCCATGAAGTAAGAAAGCCGAGTGCCAGTAAGAAAGCTGAGTGCCTTTGGGACAAGGCTTACTGGTGGAGTGGGGTGCCTCTGGGCACTTATCCACAGGGGCTAAAAGAGCTTTGTAACACTTGCCTGAGCAGGGTCGAGGCCTAGGGCCAGAGAGAGGGGTGCCTGCGAGCACAGCTGAAAAGAGGCTGTCCTGATGGAAGAACTGTATCCTGACTGCTCCTGAGCTTGAATTATAACCCGTTACTTCCCTAATAAACCCCATAATTGTTAAGTATTGTCTGTGAGTTATGTGTGGCCATTTCAATGAATTATAGAACCCAGCAGAGAAGTAGAGAGTGCCACGGGAGGGACGTTTGGTGTCAGAATTGGTAAAGATGGTGGAGAGAGGAGGCATGTCTTACTTCTGCCTCATAGGAATCAGCCTTGGGCTGTTGATCCTGATTCTCTTTCCCCCTTGTGAAGTTAGAGGAGGTCAGACACCGACTCCATGCCGGTTTTACAGGGCTATAACAAGCAATGCTGCAGTATGTAAATAATCCTGTATATATGTCATTTTAGACATGCGCTCGTGTATGTGTAGGATAAATTCTTAGAAGTTGCTGAGTCAAAGGGTAAGATATATACTATATATGTATGTATATATTTATTTATTTGTATCTTAAGTAGATGATACACTGCATGTAAAGGCTAAGATATATATATATCTTTGTTGTTCTCAGTACCATCGAATCAGTTCTGACTCATAGTGACCCTATAGGACAGAGTAGAACTGTGCCACCAGGGCCCCAATCTATATATATATAGGTAGATCTATGTCTATAAAGATATATATGGAGCCCTGGTGGCGCAGTGGTTAAGAGCTTGGCTGCTAACCAAAGGGTTTGCAGTTCGAATTCACCAGCTGCTCCTTGGAAACCCTATGGGGCAGTTCTACTCTGTCCTATAGGGTAGCTATGAGTAGGAATTGACTTGACGGCAATAGGTTTTTATGGGTTTATATATAGATATATATTGATCTATGTATATAGGTCTATATCTATAAAGATATAGCCTTTAAATCATGCAATGTATTATCTGCTTAATACACACACACACACACACACACACACACACACACACACATACATATGTACATATCTTACCCTTTGACTCAGCAACTTCACTTCTAAGAATTTATCCTATGCTTATGGGGCCCTGGTGGTACACTGGTTAACTGTGTGGCTGCTATCCAAAAGGTCGGCAGTTTGAATCCACCAGCTGCTCCTTGGAAACCCTATGGGGCAGTTCTATAGTCCTATAGGGTCGCTATGAGTCATTATCAACTTGATGGCAATGAGTTTAGTTTTTATATATACATGTATATATATAGTATATATATGACATATATATATTCATTCTTTGATCTAACTAGATAAATGTCCTAGATAACATAATGTTTTAGTTATCTAGTGCTAGTATAACAGAAATACCACAAATGGGTGGCTTTAACAAACAGAAATTTATTTTCTCACAGTTTAGGAGGCTAGAAGTCCAAATTCAGGGTGCTGTTTCTAGGGGAAGTCTTTCTCTCTCTGTTAGCTCTGGAGGAAGGTCCTTGTCTCTTTTACCTTCTGCTCCTGGGCAATCTTCATGTCGCTTAGCATCTCTCTTCCCCCATCTCTGCTCTCTCTCTTGCTTGTTTAATGCCCTGTTACTGCCTAATCAAAACAGACCACAATGATAGAGACTATTATGCCCTCTTAATTGGTAAAGCCTGAAACAGGGCTTGACTAACTTGGCTTTGCACAACTTTTGGTTAAATAATAAGTTTATAATTTAAACTTTAGCCCATAGATATGTCATATGGAATTCTGACCTACCTGGGACTTTGTGTTCATAAATCAGGACATTAATTGTATTCATTTAAGTAGACAATGATTTTATCTAGAACATAAATTATTGTTGTTGTTAGGTCCCATTGAGTTGGTTCCAACTCATAGCAACCCTATGTACAACAGAACGAAACACTATCCGGTCCTGTGCCATCCTCACAATCGTTGCTATGTTTGAGCGCACTGTTGCAGCCACTATGTCAATCAATCTCGTTGAGGGTTTTCCTTTCTTTTTTTTTTTTTGCTGACCTTCTACTTTACCGAGCATGATGTCCTTCTCCAGGGACTGGTCCCTCTTGATAATGTGTCCAAAGTGCGTGAGATGAAGTCTTGCCATCCTTGCTTCTAAGGAGCATTCTGGCTGTATTTCTTCCAAGACAGATTTGTTTCTACTTCTGGCAGTCCTTGGTATATTCAAGATTCTTCACCAACACCAAAATTTAAAGGCATCAATTCTTCTTCAGTCTTACTTTTTCATTGTCCAGCTTTCTTATGTATATGAGGCAACTGAAAATACCATGGCTTGGGTCAGGCATACTTTAGTCCTCAAAGTGCCATCTTTGCTTTTGAACACTTTAAAGAGGTCTTTTGCAGCAGATTTGCCCAATGCAATATGTCATTTCATTTCTTGACTGCTGCTTCCCTGTGTACTGATTGTGGATCCAAGTAAAACAAAATCCTTGACAACTTCAATATTTTCTCCATTTATCATGATGTTGCTCTAGAATGTATAACTTAGGTAATTCTTCACTTATTAAGTAATGCAAATGATTTAATGTTAATGCTAAACTAATGTATATTATTCTTTATTTCAATTAGATGATTTATTTTCCGGAATATTGTTGAAACATAAATGGATATAAAACATGTAAAAGATGTTTATTGTATTTTTATTCTATGTTAGGTTTTTTGAAGCAAGGAAAAAAATCTTCCACCATTAAGTAGCTAGATTATTACCTGCTTCTGACTTCACTGAAGACATGGAATCAAAAGGTTCATCTATCTCCATGATACTTAAATACATCTTTGGTACTGTATATTTTCAAATATCTTGTGATTAAGAGTTATAGTCACGTATAATAGGGTCAAAATCAAATCATCATAAAATACTTAAAAATGAAGTGAAAACATGACCAAAATTACAATTTATCACTTACTTCTGTTGCAAACCAAATTAAGCCTGTTTCAAAAGCATGGAGGCATGATGCCTGCCTGAGGTGCCTCATCCCTCCCACAATTTCCTCTGGGTGCAACTCTGCATCTCCTCTCTCACAAAACTTATAATGGTACAAGGGAACTGCAATATAAATAAGGAAAGAATTTAAAATATGCTATAGTTATTATATAGGTACACAATATTTCAATTCCTGGAGCCTTGTTTTTCACCAATGCCCTCAGTGCAGCTTGGACTTCTTCCTTCAATACCATCGCTTTTTTATCATATGCTACCTCCTGAAATGGTTGAACATCGATCAATGGTTTGGTAGAGTAACTCGCTGTGTATACCTTCCATCTTCTTATGTTTCCTGCATCGTGCAATATTTTGCCCATAGAATCCTTCAAAATTGCAACTTGAGGCTTGAATTTTTCCTTCAGTTCTTCAGTTTGTCTCTCTTAGAGTACCTCTGGAAGGAAATGCATAAAACCGGTCACAATGAGGTGTGGGAACAGCATCAGAGGTGGGAGAGGATTTACTCTTTATGGCATGCTCTTCACTTTCGGATCTTTAACATTTGAATTATGTGTAAGTTTTACCTATTCAAAATAATTAATGCCCCCACTTAACCATTTGCTTTGCAGTTTGAGAGAAAAATGTATCTTTGTCCTACTTATGTCCATTATTTTTCACTTTCAGTTTTTTTTTTTTTTTTCATTTTATCCTGAAGACCTGATTAGTGTGACAGGGACAACTGAACTATCCACACATCAGGTACTTTGAGGGAAAAAAAAAAAAAACTGTTAAATTATTTTATTTCTAGTAGAATAACAGATAGATAAATTTTATGCACCTTTTTTAAAGGTTTACAATTTTATCATTTCAAAAGATAGCTAATTTCTTTCCCCAAAACCATAACATCATAGAGATTTGTGCTGGAAGGTGCATGCAGAGTCCATAACAAAGCTTTTGTCTTCCAGAAAAGCAACAGGTATACTGTACTGCCAGTAAATCCAGTATCAAGATCTAAGACTTACTGAATTCACAAGGGAGATAGTGGTTATTTGCATTACTGTGACAGCTTCTATTACTTCTTCTCAGGTTTCCTTTCCCTTCCAGCCCTGGCCGTGGTTTACTGTGATAAAATCCCACAGACTTTGGACTCAGGCATGTGATTTGGTTTGGCCAATGGAATGTGAGTGTGCATATGTCATGACTGACTGGAGACTGGCCATGTGCTTGCATGGTCCGGTTTGCTGCTCCTGTGTTACATCATGAGAAGAGCATGCCCTGGATACCTCCCACTGCTTCAATCTGGGTCCTGGAATGAGACATGTAAGTACCCCTGAATCTGACCCATAGCCTGAAGTGGAGTCACCTTAGCCAATCTGCTGACCTATGAATTAAAAGTATTTTGTTGTAATCCACTGAGATTTTGAGGTTATTACAGCAGGAACTAATTTACATTAAAAAATAATCTTTACCTTAAAAAAGATTTTGCTTCAATGTTTGTGTAACAATCTGTCTCTGTCTCATCTATACACTTTATCTAATTTGGGTCTAATATTTTCCTGGGAGATAAAAATCTAACTCCCTTTATTGCAGCATAAACTCCATGAGGTTTAGTCCCAGTTGACCAAAAACAAAATTTACCAAATTTTATTCACAGTATTTTAAAGAAATACATGCATCTATTTCATAAGTAAGAGACAACTATTGATTACTTTATTCTCTGTGGGAAACTTTAGTTAGAAGTCCTACTCATTGGTCTGATTGATGAAAAATTCCATAAATTAAGGTACGTCTTGCATTCTTATTAGTTTTCCATCATCTATTTTGAAATATGTATAGGGAGTAAGATTTCAATGGCTCTTTCAGTTACTCACTTTAGTGCTTCTCAAACTTCTGTGATGAAAGACTAGTTTTTCATTTTCTAAACTGTATAATATAAAAAAAAAATGAATCACTAGAAAGAAATATTGGATGTTTCTCTAATTTTCAGTTATGAGATTCAACAAGCATAAATTACTCTGTGAAATTGTTATACACGTTTCTGAAAGATTACACTCCATTTCAGTACTTACCTTTACTGGTAACAAACAGTTCTAGGACCAGTACAGGAGAGTAGACCACACTTTAAGTAACCCTGATATATTTCAATTGTCCTTCATTGTTGGTTCGTCCTTTTGAGACTGAATTTCACTGTGTACTTATGTTTGGGGGTTTCAACTCTTCTATTTAAAAAAAAAAAACCTGTTTCCAGCAAGTCAATTCAGACTCATGGTGACCCCACGTTACAGCTGCTGGGTAGGGGTGGGTTTGAACCACCAACCTTTTGGTTGACAGTGGAGCACAAACTGTTTGTACCACCCAGGGACCCTTAACTCTTCTCTATACTTTATCTAATTTCGCTGTAATATTTTCCTGGAAGATAAAAATCCAACCTCCCATATTTCAGAATAAATCCCATGAAGTCAGAATTACAACCATACCTTGTGTGATCCACATTTTTATGTATCATATCCAAATTAATTAGGTGTGCCTAAGAATTTGGACTGTCTGCAGAACATGGGACAATTTCACAGAGGAAGAGGAGAGGCAGTGGAGCTTTCTCCCGCAAATCCTTCCTGATCTCCTGATTTTCTCTTTCCTAGGTAACCAGTGCTCCACCCTCCTACCCCCCAACTTCACGCAAGTACCATAAGGGCACGAACCACGTCCTATTCCTCTACTATAGCCTCAACAGCGATGGATGCTCAGTAAATATTTCTTGGGCAACTGATGACTGAAGACTCACTGTGTGCCCTGCACTGTGCTAGGGAGGTGTTGTGGAATATACCAACAATACATAAAATTCGACTTACAGCTTTTCTGGGAGTAAAAGCCCAGTAGGTAGTCAGATATGTTTCTTGAATGAATGAATGAACGAACCAGGCTACTTTAGCCAAAAAATATTAGAATAAAGGAACACTGTAGCAGTAGAAAGCCCTGAGTGTTGAAGTTTGAAAATGGGCATGTTGGTCTCATTCACCACGTAACCAGCGGCTTGACGCTGGGGAAGACACAAGCGTTTTGAGCCTCAATTTACTCACCTTTGTTAGGATCAAAAGTGATAGCCTCTGACGTACGTGGAAGCGCTTAGTTAAACAAATTATTTTTCCTCCCAACCCTAAAATTAGCCAGTCATTTTCTTGAGCTGCAAGAACCACCCCAGGACAGGCTGCCGCCAGTGCGGCAAGTATGGTAAATCAACGATGTGCATCTCACGCCTCCGGGATGCCTAGAGAGGCCGGGTAAATGCCCAGGGAGTCGACACCACAGAGAATTGATGACGCACTTCCGGCCTGAGTTACTTTTTGGTCACGTGAGTAAAGGGTTTCTAGGCGGAACAGAGGTAGAAAGGAGTCCAGGAAAGGAGCCAGGGAGGGTGGGGCCCTGTGTTTGGTACAGGACAACACTGCATTTGTGTTCTGGGGAGGTCCGATGAGTTACTTGGCTTTTTTGCAGGATTTGTTGTTTTCTCACTTAAAGGCAGAACTGGACAGCCAGCACATGCCAAAGAAAAATGAGTTCGATCTTGACCGCCCAGAGGCGCGGGAATGACGCTGGGGCAGGGGACAGGAGCATGGCTGCGAGGTCCGCTACGCCCCTGCGTGATGGACTTTTGATAGTGAAAGTGGAGGAAGACCCACCCGGAAGTCAGGAATCCGACCAGCCCGGGGACCATGAGGACCCAGAAACTTTTCGACAGCTGTTCAGGCAGTTTCGTTACCAGGAAGTGGCTGGACCTGTAGAGGCGCTGAGCCGGCTTAGGGATCTTTGTCGTCAGTGGCTGAGGCCTGAGATGCGCACCAAGGAGCAGATCTTGGAGCTGCTGGTGCTGGAGCAGTTCCTGAACATCCTGCCCGAGGAGACCCAGGCCTGGGTGCGGGAGCACTCTCCGGAGAATTGGGAGGAGGCTGCGGCTGTGGTGCAGGCTTTTCAGAGAGCACTTGATGGGACCGCACCGCAGGTGAGAAGTGAAAGACCTCTGGGTGGTGAGAATGTGGACAATAGAGGTGTATGGGATGCTGTGAGCTTCAGATGTTCATTCCTTCCTCCTTACATTTTACTTGAGGATGTGCTTGGAAATTTCCTTTCCATAGGAAAGAGCGACAGATCCATCCAGGAAGTGCTCCCTGAGTTGCAGACCCTGCAGGACAAAACCAACTCGGGATTAGTGTTTACTCATTTTAAGACAAGCTGTTGTTTTACTAGATTATTTGGGAAAGAAGGATGTCAGGGTATTTCTGCTATGGAAAGTGGACTCATGTCTTTAAACTACTTAACGCTAGAACAGCAATTCCTCGCCACTTTGAATGAGGATCCCTTTTACTTTTTTAACAGTTTGGCGACCCCCTCCTGCTCCATACTGACAGTGGAGATAATTAAATATTTAAAACTCATTGCCGTGGAGTTGACTGGATATAGTGTTAAGACACTGGCAGAAATGTGTGATCTTGGTTCATTGCTGTATATCAGTTACTTGGACTTTTCATGGATCATCTTTCATATTTCTCCACATAACTCCATATCACTCCTGCACTAAAACCAATAAATAAATAAAATGGACATTTTGTTATATAGGAATCAACACCACTGAACATTTGATCAGAATTCTCCGATTCTGGGTTTAAAAGTGGGAAGAGAGGAATGTCAGTTGGGTTAAGTGGCAGATTGACTTTATTAGCTGTAGGGTTTCCGTCCTGACACCTGAGGACTCCCAGTACTTTGTTTGAAAAGCATTTCTCTGAAGATTCCCTTTGTGTCTTTTATGTAGTTTCTGAACACTGACCAAATTGAAAGTAAGTGTTCATTTATGTCACTGCAGCATGTTGTTAGGTTTTATTTTTAATTATATGAGTTCCTGGGTGGCACAAAGGCTAAGTGCTGTACTACCAACTGAAGGTTGGTGCTGCAAACCCATGTGGAGGCACCTTGGAAGACAAGCTTGGCGATCTGTTTCCGAAAGGTCACAGCCTTGAAAACCGCATGGAGCAGTTCTACTCTGCATAATTGGGGTTGTCATGAGTTGGAAACGACTCGACGGCAGCTAACAAGAAGAATGAAAGTTAGTGGTGTGTATAATCTAAAAGTTGCTAGTATTTGCCATTAGAATATAGCTTTTTGCAGCAACAATTTTAGACTAATAAAATTTTGTAGCTAAAAAATATCTTAGTGATGCCACCCTCTCATTTTAAAGAGGGCTCTGAAAGAGAAACTGTTCCATGCCTCTCTCCTAGCTTCTGGCACCTCCAGGCATTCTTTAGCTTGCAGCTGCAGCATCACATGGTGTCCTTCCTCTGCCTCCCTGTATCTATGTATTTTTTCCTCTTTTATATAGATACCAGTCATATAGCATTAGTACCTACCCTGTTAACCTAACTTACAACATCTTCAAAGACCCTACTTCCACACAGGGTCACGTTCACAGGTACAGGTGTTAGGACTTCAGCATATCTTTTTGGGGGACACAGTTCAGTCCATAACAGGGTTTTTAATAGGGTCTATGAAGGTACCTTCAGTCTTTCAGTGATTCCTTCTCACCTTCAAACAGCAGAGCCCATCACCCACCATCTCTTGTTTACGTGAGGTTAAAATGTACAGAAAACACTCAAAACCCACTATAATTTGTGAGATATGATACCAGGAATTGTGGAGAGTGCTAATAGGAGTAAAAAGCCCTCCTGGATTCCCTCCTACATATCATATGAGCAGGAATCAGAAGGCCAGCTTCCTCCTTGCATTTCTAGTGGCTTCAGCTGTGTATACCCTTCCTTAGAATTTGGCTTCATGCCACTCCTTCCTAAATTCTAGCTGAAGTTACAGAATGTTAGATTGCTGCAAGTTAGATTACGACTGTAACAGTAAGAATGAAGTTGGAAACCAAGAGTCAACCATGCCTGAATCTCAGTATTTCTTCTCTTAGACTTTTCCCAGCTAGACAATATGGTATAATGATTAAATGCATGAATTCTGAACCCAGTCACCTGGATTTGAATCCTTATTCTCTACTTACTAACCATAGAACCTTAGACAAGTTGAAAAAGTCTTCTAAATTATTCTGATACTTTACCCTTTCCTTCCTAATCCCCCTCCTTTTATTTTAGAAATGGCAGGACTTCAGACGAATGGATGGACTGTATATCCTTCTAGAGATTCTCTACAAATACTGCTGTTTCTCCTAATAGGGCTTTTAATAAACTAGCCAGCCATTAGTTTATAATTATAGATAAAGCAAGTCCCTGGAAAGGAGAGACGCAGTTGCAAATTAAGTGTGGACATCCTACTTGAAAAGTAGCCAGAAGGCTTCATGTCTCTACATGGAAGGAAGATGGCTGACCTAGTGCCTTTAGTCAGGGATAAGACTGTGTCCACTCCAGTACAAAGACAAATGAAGGATCAAAATATCCAAAAATTCTATACCTTAGATCAATGGTTCTCAACTGGGAGTGATTTTCCCCCTAGGGTACATTTGGCAATATTAGAGACATCTTTGGTTATCACACTTTGGGGGTGTGTTCTGGCATTTAGTGGGTAGAGGCTAGGCATGCTGCTAAACATCCTGTTATGTACAGAACATCCCCCCAGTGAGGAGCAGAAAGCAGTGGAAGGACAACGTGATGCTGCAGCTGCAAGCCAAGGAATGCTGGGAAGCCCCAGAAACTAGGAGAGAGGCAG
Source organism: Trichechus manatus latirostris (assembly GCF_000243295.1). Lineage (NCBI taxonomy): Eukaryota > Metazoa > Chordata > Mammalia > Sirenia > Trichechidae > Trichechus > Trichechus manatus. The sequence continues at coordinate 4,242,250 of NW_004444106.1, read as the reverse complement.
GGAACAGTTTCTGTTTCAGAGCCCTGAGAAAGAGTCAAGATGGCCAATACCCTGATTTGGCCCCCAGAACTATGAGACAATAAATTTATAGCCTCCAGAACTAGGAAAATAAATTTCTGTTCTTACAAGGCGCCTACTTTGTGATATTTGTTACAGCAGCCCTAGGGCACCAATATAGGCCCCTTCCCTGTCAGTGAGCAAGGGTCAGTTTGTGACCCATCACTGGGAGCTGGACAACCATCTACTTCACCAGTTTTGGAACTTCCTTTTCTAATAATTGTGGCTTTTAACTTTTGTGAAAAGTCAACCTACATTCAAAGAAGCCATCTCAGAAGATCATCTTGTTTGCCACATCCTAAGACTAGTAGTAGTGTTATCCTGGGACTGTTGGTACTGAATAGGGATCTTGTGTTGTTTCAGGGGTTGGTGACATTCAAGGATGTGGCTTCGTCTTTAACCTGGGAGGAGTGGGTGCATCTGGACCCAGCTCAGAGGATCTTCTCCAGGGAGAGTACACAGAAAGATTATGGGAATACAATCTTGCTGAGTAAGTACTGTTACTTGCTTAATTATAACTGTGCTTAGTTTATGAAGGGCTTGGGTCACTATTTTGGAGTTTGATCCCAGAACCAGTCTGACATTCACAGACACAGGGTGAGAGCTTTAGAGTCTCTTGTAGCCCAAGCAGGACTTTCTGTTTTGTATTGCTAGGTGATAGATTCAGTTTTTCATTTTGGTTCTTTTTTTTTTTTTTTGTGGTAAATAACAAAACATTTGCCATTTCAGCATTTTTTACATGTACAATTCAATGGCGTTAATCATGTTCATTTTTTTTCAACATTATACAAATGGCCAACAAGCACATGAAAAGATGTTCAGCATCGTTAGTCATTAGGGAAATGCAAACGAAAACCACAGTGAGCTATCACTTCACATCTACTAAGATGGCTATGATTATACCACTCTCTGTTATCAAAATTTTCCATCTGCTAAACAGCAGCTCAGTGTCCTGTAAGTAATGAGTCCCTCTTTCCCCCTCCCTTGTGCCTATACCTGGTAACCACTAATAAACTATACAGATGTTTTATGTCTTACATTTAGGTCTTTGATTGATTTGAGTTACTTTTCTTACATGGTGTGAGTTATGGGTCCAAGGTTATTCTTTTGTTTGTGGAAATCCAGTTGTGCCAGCGCTATTTATTAAAGAAACTATTCTTTTCCCATTGGATGGATTTAACACCTTCTCAAAGATCAGTTGACCAGAGATGTGCAAGTTTATTTCTGGACTCTCTATTCCATTTGTTTATATGTCTTATCATTATACCAGCACCAGGCAGTTTTGATTACTGTAGCTTTCCTTTTTTGTATAGTTATCAGATGTTTTCTTTGTGGTTTTCATGGGGATTACATTTAACATCCCAAGTTTATAACAACTAGTTTAAATTGACACCGACATAACTTCAGTAATATACAAACACTCTGTTCCTGTATTGCTCCTGCTTCCTTTATGTTGTTTTTATCATAAATGACATCTTTATACATTGTATGCCCAAAAACATAAATTGATAACTTTTAATGCATTTATCTTTTAAATCATGTAGGACATAACATGTAGAGTTACAAATGAAAAATACGATAAAGCTCGCCTTTATATTTGCCCATGAAATTACCTTTACCAGAAATTTTTTTTCTTTGTACAACTTCAAACTGTTGTTTAGTGTCCTTTCCTTTTAATATGAAGGATTCCCTTTAGCATTTTTTATAGGTCAGATGTCTTAGTCATCTCATGCTGCTGTTACAAATACCACAAGTGGGTGGCTTTAAAGCACAGAAATTTATTTTCTCCATTATTCTGGAGGCTAAAAGTCCAAATCAGAGTCTCGGCAGTGCTAATTCCTTCCTTGTTAGTAGCCCTGGGTGTTCTTGGTTCTTCGGTAATCCGCACATGGGCTTCTGTCTTCCCCAGTGTGTGCATGCGCCTGTGTCTATTCTGCTCTTTTTATAACTCAGAAGTAATTAGGTTCAGGATACACCGTACACTGATATAGCCTCATTAATAGAATAAAGAAGACCTTATTTTCAAATAAGAGTATGTTCACAGTTATAGGGGTTAGGAGTCCAGCACATATTTTGGGGGAACACAGTTCAATCCATAACAGCAGGTCTTGTAGTCATGAACTCCCTCAGCCTTTGTTTATGTGGGAATATATTAATTTCACCCTCATTTTTGGAGGACAGGTTTGCTGGTTATAGAATTCTTGGTTGACAATTCTTTTCATACTTTAAATATGTCTTCCGACTGCCTTCTGGCCTCCTTGGTTTCTGAGGAGAAATGAGCATTTAATCTAATTGACAATCCCTTGTGTGTGGCTGCTTTCAAGATTCTCTATCTTTGGTTTTTGAGAGTTTGATTATAATGTTCTTGATGTTGATCTCTTTAGGTTTATCTTGCTTGCAATTCCTTGACCTTTTAGGATGTGTAGGTTCATGTCTTTTGTCAAATTTTGGATGTTTTTGGCCATTATTTTTTCATACATGCTTTCTATCTCTTTCTTCTGGGATTCCCATAATGCATATGGTGGTTGGCTTGAGGGTGTCCCACAAGTTTCTTAGGCTCTGTTCACTCTTCCTCATTCATTTTGCTCCTGTTATTGTTGTTATGTTGTTGTGAGGTGTCGTCAAGATGATTCCAACTCATAGTGACCCTGTGTACAACAGAATGAAATAGTGCTTGGTCCTGCATCATCTACACAGTCATTGCAATCTCACTGAGGATATTCCTTTTTTTCACTGACTCTCTACTTTACCAAGCACGATGTCCTTCTTCAGGGACTGGTCCCTCCTGATAACATGTCCAAAGTATGTGAGACGAAGTCTCTCCATTCTTACTTCTAAGGAGCATTCTGGCTGTACTTCTTCCAAGACAGATTTATTCGTTCTGCTTGTAGCCCATGGTATACTCAATATTCTTTGCCAACACCATAATTTTAAGGCATCAGTTCTTCTTTGGTCTTCCTCATCTATCGTCCAGTTTTGTATGCATATAGGGTGATTGAAAATACCATGGCTTGGGTCAGGTGCACCTTAGTCCTCAAAATGACATCTCTGCATTTAACATTTTAAAGCACTGTTTTGTAGATTTGCCCAATGCAGTACATCATTTGAGTTCTTGACTGCTACTTCCATGGGTGTTGATTGTGGATCCAAGTAAGATGAAATCCTTGACAGCTTTCAATATTTTCTCCGTTTATCATGATGTTGCTTATTAGTTTAGCTGTGAGGGTTTTTGTTTTCTTTATGTGGAGTTGTAATCCATTCTGAAGACTGTAGTCCTTTATCTTCATCTGTAAGTGCTGCAACTCTTCACTTTCAACAAGCAAGGCTGTGACGTCTGCATACCGCAGGTTGTTAATGAGTCTTCCTCCAATCCTAATGCCGAATTCTTCATATAGTACAGCTTCTTGGATTATTTGCTCCGTATACAGATTAAATAAGTATGGTGAAAGGATATGACCCTTACCTGATTTTAAACCTGATTTTGCTCCTAAGACATGATGATTTTAATTGTTCGGTCTTTACCTTCACTGATTCGTTCTGCCAACTCAGATTGGCTGTTGAACCCTCTCAGCGAATTTTTCATTTCCGTTATTGTAGTTCTCAGCTTCTGTGTTTATGTTTGGTTCCTTTTTATAATTTCTGTGTATTGATAGTCTTGGTTTTTGTTCTTTGTGCTTTTCTTTAGCGCCTTGTGTAAATTTAATACTGTTCCTTTAAAGTCTTTTTCTAGTTAAGTCCAGTTTTTCTCTAGT
>NW_004444106.1:4223844-4238262 GCF_000243295.1 Trichechus manatus latirostris | reverse complement strand
TATTTTTGAAAAGCCTGCCTTCCTGGATGTGTGTGAACACTGAAATCTCTGTTTCTTAGCTTGTGTTCATGTAGTATTTAAACAGAGATTTCTTTGAATGCAGGGAAAATAAAACAAAAAATAGACCTCTCATGGTCTTTGCAAATTAACTCTGTTCTGGGCCCATCCTTCAACACTTAGGCTTGCACTGAGCCTAGGTATCAGCCCGAGATGAAAGCATAGGATCTTTTCAGATAATTTCTGAGCATGCATCTTGCCCCGGAAATGTGTGTGGCTTTTTCAGTTTCTCTGTATACATGTTGTTTTTGAAAGCCTTAACTTCCAAAAGAGGCTCTCTTCCTGGGTTCTTCCTGTCTTTAGATATGCCTTAAATCACACTTGTTAGCCCTAGGCAGCTATAGGCAGTTACAGCCTTTGGGCATTGCCACTGCCCCTCAGCCCTGAAAGAGACTAATATGAGATCAGTGATTTACTTCAGTCCTTCAGACAGCTCTCAGACATGTTAGAACACACACACACACAGACACACTTACAATAATTTGCAAATAGAATCTGCTCTGCTTTCTCTAGAGCCACAGACCAGGCTCCCTCTGTGGGAATGTGGGCTGCCACAGCTTTAAGATGACCATGCCAAGCCAGAGAGGAGGTGAGGTGCCAGCGATAGAAAACCAAAGCTTTTCTACTATTTAGATACTACCTTTTTCTTGATTCAGCATTCATTTAGTTGTTGAAATCTTTTGACTGGTTTCCAGAGTTCTGACAAAATTGGTTCTGGCAGTTTCGGCTTCCCCCCACCCATCTTTTTTGGTGTTTTTTTGGGTGTATAAGATTGTGGAGCTGTTCATACTCCCAGCTTGCTCCGGACCTCGCCTTTTATATATCCTTTGGAGAAATGTCTATTCATATCCTTTATACTTCTAAAAAGTACGTTATTTGGTATTTTATTATTGAGTTTTAGAAGTTCTTTATATATTTTGGGCACAAGTCCCTTATTAGATATAAAAAAACAAACACAAACCCACTGGTGTTGAGTCAATTCTGACTCATAGCAACTGTGTAGGACAGAGTAGAACTGTCCCATAGGGTTTCCAAGGAGTGGTTGGTAGATTTGAACGGCCAACTTTTTGGTTAGCAGCTGAGCTCTTAACCACTGTGCCACCAGGGCTCAAAAGGACACCATAAAGAAAGTTAAGAGACAGCCAATCCACAGAACGGGAGAAAATATTTGCAGATCTTTTTATCTGATTTGCAGATATTCTCTCCTGTTCTGTGCAAGTTAATTAAAATATGTTAACTTCAGGAGTGGTTAAATGGAAAATATTAAAAAGTTTTTTTTTTTTTTTTTCCTGCTATCAGTTGCTTATTTCACTTTTGCAAAGGGATGAAATGTCTGTAATTTTTATTTTACTGTTTTAGGTTTGGAATCCAGAACTGAGGACAAAGAGTTGATTCTAAAGCAAGAAATTTTAGAAGAAGCAGAACCACAGGGGCAGTTACAAGAAGGGTCTCAGGGAAAGGCTCCCTTGTTCTCCGAGTGTGTTGATACTCACCGGGACATGGCAGAAGAGCAGTCAAGATACCCATCAGTGCTGAAAACTGAAAATTCTCTTGAAGTAGAAGGATTCACTAGCTTCTCGGTTCTCAGCAAGAATGGTTCCACAGAAAAGGGAGACTCTAAAAATAGTGAATTTGGGAATAGTACCAAAATGTCAAACTTTGTTTTTCATCAGCATATTCAGGCAGCAGACAGGCCTATTAACAGTGATGAACGTGGGAATAATTGCAAACAGGGTTTAGATACAGTGCGATATCAAGTGTTGATACCTCACAAATCTATTGACAGCGAGGAAATTTTCCATAGCTCTAGGCTTTTGGGGACCCAGAAGCAGTTCCGTCAAGAAAAACCTTATAAATGTGATGACTGTGAGAAGAGTTTCAAACAGCGTTCTGACCTCTTTAAACACCAGAGAATACACACTGGTGAGAAACCATATGAATGCCAAGAATGTGGGAAAAGCTTCAGTCAGAGTGCTGCCCTGGTTAAACATCAGAGGACTCATACAGGTGAAAAACCATATACATGTCCCAAATGTGGGGAAAGCTTCAGGCAGAGCTCACATCTAAATCGCCATCAGAGAATCCACACAGGAGATAAATGCTATAAATGTAACGAATGTGGAAAAACCTGCAATATTTCCAACCTTTTTAGACATCAGAGAATACATAAAGGTGAGAGGCCCTATAAATGTGAAGAATGTGAGAAGAGCTTCAAACAGCGCTCTGATCTCTTTAAACATCAGAGGATCCACACTGGAGAGAAACCTTATGGATGTACTGTCTGTGGGAAAAGCTTCAGTCAGAGTGCAACCCTCATTAAACACCAGAGAACTCACACTGGGGAGAAACCTTATAAATGTCCTGAATGTGGAGAAAACTTTAGACAAAGTTCACACCTTATCCGACACCAAAGAATCCATAGACATAAAGCCCCACCATTTTGACACGTTTCTGTATGATGTTTGTTTTCTGTTGTCCGGAAAATACACCCTTTAGCATTTGGAGTATTTCAGTCAGTCATGGATCATATTTCCTTGGGTATCTCACACAAGATAGATTCAGTCTGATTTCAGTCTCTTGACACATACTTTGATAAACTATTGTAGTGAAGGAGAAATGAGTAAGGAGCCCCTCCATGAGACGGGGCAGTTGTCTGTAAGAGACTTATGATTATAAGAGCAAGGGCTGACATGAGAGAATTCTTTCAACAGAATTCTGTCCTTGTCATCCCTTCACTCTTCCCTCTGCTTTTGGACCAAATCTTGCCCTCTCCAATGACTTTCACAAGATTTTTTTTTTTTTTTTTTAGTCATGTAGAAGTATCTTTCTACCTAAATGGTGGAGAGGATTTACAGCACCTTGTAACATTTAGTGTATACAAGAAGCACTGTATATTTTTTATTAAAAAAAATATTAATTTTGTAGAGTCCTTTCCCATCCTAGCAGTCTAGGAGTTTGGTTTTGTAAATTTAAAACAAGAAAGACAAAAGAAAATCTCATCTAAACACACAGAATTTCTGTCATTGTATCTTTTTCATAGCTTATCAAATTAGGGTACTTTATTCATTAACTTCTGATTTCTGAAAAAAGTCATCACTAAATCTTCCACTAAAACCTTTGTGTGTGTGTGTGTGTATCCTCATGATATCAAATAGCCTAAAACGTGTTTTTGTTTTTCATTTTTGTGTTGAGGCTTCTTAATATTTTGGACATGAGGAAGTGCTCCAGCAGTATTTCCTTCGGTATATTTCAAAAGAAGAGAACACTAAGGACAGAAGTTCTGTTAGTGTTCTTGTTTTGTTAACAACAGCCGTGACTGACATTATACAATATTCTCTTCATAAAATGCATTCATATACATTTTTCTTCTTTTTGATTTCCTAGTAACCCTATGAGGTAAGTAGGAAACTATGGCATCTCAATTTACAAAGGAAGAAACTGAGGCTCACATTTGACACTTTAGGTTTCAGGTGATCTGACTGCTTGACCAGTAAACATAAGCACACTGTTTTTTCCCTTTGCATTAGTGAATACCTCCCACTACGTGATTCATTTACTGCATCTTGCCCCTTTTTTTCTCTCCCCCTGCTTCATCTGGAGCATCTCTGCAGTGGTGAATTGTGGACCCCGTAGCAGTGATGGAGGAGTAGTGGGTGGATGCACTCATCATCATCACAAGAAATACAAGCTCTGAATGGGATTTAAGTCTTGATTGTTCTTTAACTTTTCAGAGCTGTCTTTTTCCACCCCCATAACCACATGAAGGAAAGATATGGGATTGGCTTTATTGTCACTGTTGGGTTAAACTGTAGGCTCATGACTGAAGTTACTCAAGTTAGAACCTAAATCTCTCCATCCTATTACCTTTCCAGTTCTACGTAATGATAACATGAATTGCATCCAAATTCTTTTAGAACCCCTCCCCTCTTTTTTTAATTAAGGTAGTATAAGCATTGGTAAAATAATAGAGGGAAAAATTATCCATAATCCCACTATCCTGACTCAACTGTTATTGGCCTTTTGGTATATTTCTTTCTGATTTTTTTTTCTGTGTGTATTTTGTTACATAATAAAGATCATAGTGCATATATATATTTATCTTTAAATTTATCATCATGTCTTGTGGGTTTTACATGATCTTCATAGCCATTATGGCTCCATCATTTTCCAGCAACTAGATTTTAACAATTGAATCATTTTCGTTTAATTGAACATTTCAAACATTTCTAATTTTTCACTGTTATATAGACAATGCTGTAACAAATATCATGAATATAATTTGGATTGTTCCACAGAATCTAAGGCTAGATTCCCAGAAATAAAATTCTGGATCAGTGTGTATGGTTCAATGGATTGCTTTTGTGTGACCTTTCTTGCCATGGTCTTGTAACTTCCACCCAAGTGATTGGGTGGGACTTTGCAGATAAGGTAATTGTGACCCACCAAGGAGACTGGTCAGTTTTGCCGTCATGCTAGGCTTAACAGAGAGCCAATTCCAGAGCACGGAGAGATCACCACCACCAAGTAAGGAAAGTCAAGAGCGGAGCGTGTTCTTTGGACCTGGGTTCCGTGCTCTGAGAAGCTCCTGGAACCAGCAGACAGAGAGACCATAACAATGAAAATGGCACCAGGAGACAGCGCAGTGGGCTTCCACAGAGTGAGAAAGATGAGTGCCTTTGGGCAGGAGGCTTGCTGGAGGAGTAGGGGCCTCCAGGCCCTTGGTGGAGCTAGCGCTAAGCATCTTTAGGCTGAGGTATAGCAGAGCTAAAAGAGCTTTGTGACACTTGCCTGAGCAGGGCAGAGCTGGAGGGACCAGAAAGAGGTGTGCCTGCGGGCACGACTGAGAAGAGGCTGTCGTGATGGAAGAACTGTATCCTGAATGTTCCTAAACTTGAATTGTAACCTCTTCCCTAATTAACCCCATAATAGTAGTATCCCTGAGTTCTCTGTGGCCATTGTAATGGATTATAGAACCCAGAAGAGAAGTAATGCCATGGAAAGGATGGTTGGTGTCAGAATTGGTAGATAGCGGAGAGAGGAGGCGTATCTGATCTCTGCCTCAGAGGAATCAGCCTTGGGCTGTTGATCTTGATTCTCCTTCCCCCATGTGAAGTTAGAGGAGGTCAGATGCCTCTGGCATGCCACTCTTACAGTGTGTGAACTATTTTATGGCTCTTAATACACTTTTCCAGTTACTCTCCCCCAAAGTGAGAGCCAAATTACACTCTATTATGCGAATTTCAGTCTATCTTAGGACCTATTATTGTCTTCCTAAATGGACAAAAACATTACTTTTCAGAACTCACCTTCTCAGGCTTGGACACAGTAGTAAAGTACATATTTTGTCTTTTGACCTTCTTTATAACCAACAGGAGGGAATTGTGAGAAGGCTGTCCTAGGTGCACTAAGGCTTTAGGGTGTCATGCTGAGAATTTAAATTTTTTTTTTTTTTAGGCGATTTAGTATCAAGAGCATTGGGCTGAGAGTGAGGAAATGTGTATAAAGTATCGGTTTAAACACTGCCATGAGCTGTATTACTTTGAGAGAGATTATAACTAATCAGTTGCTGTGGAGTCCATTTCCTATGCTCATAGGGTTTTCAATGGCTGGGATCTTTTGGAAGTAGATCGCCAGGCAATTCTTCCAAGGTGTCTCTGGGTGGGTTTGAACTGACCTTTTAATTAGTAGCTGAGTGCTTAACCTTTTGCCTATTGTGTATAACCAAACCAAACTCACTGCTCTTGAGTTGATTCCAACTCATAGTGAACCTGTTAGGACAAGGTAGAACTGTCCCACAGGGTTTCCAAAGCTGGAAATTTTTATGCAAGCAGACTGCCACATCTTTTCTCCCACTGACTGGCTGGTGGGTTTGAACTGCTGATCTTTCATTTAGCAGCTGCATGCTTAACCACTGCACCACCAGGGTTCTTCTACTGCATATAGGGACCCAAGAAATAGTTACATGACGTGACTTTGTTTCTGTGCATCAATTTCTTTGCTCTACTTCTATCGTATAGCATTTCCATGTAAGAATCAAAGGAGGTAACAATGTATAGTAATGTTTTCCTAAGGCTCATCAAGGTTATTTGCCCAGGGTCATATAGATAGTAAGTGATAGAGACCAGTTACAGGGTTCTGATACTAGTCTACTAATTCATTTCAGTACACAAACTCTGTAGTCTTCTCTGCATTTTCAGTTTTTCCTCCATTCTTCCTCTTCTACTTTCTTTTATAGGCATTTTCTATTGTCTAAATGCTACTTGAATTTTTGACCTATTTCCACATATATGCCTTGCTTTGGTCATGATACTTTCTCTATTTGGAATTCCAGCTCCCCATTCCCTAGCCTTTAAACCATCAAATTAACAAAGGAAAAGCCCCAATTCTGTTAAACAATTTTAAAAAGTAATTTCTCAATTATCCTAATCCAAAATATTATCCTAATCCAAAATATTTGCTGAACTTAACACTATCTGTAGGTTTTGTTTGGCACCATGAAAACTACAGTAATTGTCATATTTGTGCCCATTCCAAAGAAAGGTGATTCAACTGAATGCAGAAATTATCGAACAATAACAGTATCACACACAAGTAAAATTTTGCTGAAGATCATTCAAAAACTGTTGCAGCAGTACATTGACAGGGAACTGCCAGAAATTCAAGCTGGATTCAGAAGAGGATGTGGAACAAGGGACAGCATTGCTGATGTCAGATGGATCCTGGCTGAAAGCAGAGAATACCAGAAAAATGTTTACCTATATTTTATTGACTATGCAAAGGCATCTGACTGTGTGCATCATAACAAATTATGGATAACATTACAAAGAATTCCAGAACACTTAATTGTGTTCATGAGGAACCTGTACCTAGATCAAGAGGCAGTTCTTCGAACAGAACAAGATGCTGCGTGATTTAAATTCAGGAAAGGCGTGTGTCAGGGCTGTATTCTTTCACCATGCTTACTCAATCTGCATGCTGAGCAAATAATCCAAGAAGCTGGACTATATGAAGAACATGGCATCAGGATTGGAGGAAGACTCATTAAGAGCCTGTGATGTGCAGATGACACAACCTTGCCTGCTGAAAGTGAAGAGGATTTGAAGCACTTACTGATGAAGATCAAAGACCGCAGCCTTCAGTATGGATTATACCTCAACATAAAGAAAACAAAAATTCTCACAACTGAACCAATAAGCAACATTATGATAAACACAGAAAAGACTCAAGTTGTCAAGGATTTCATTGTACCTGGATTCACAATCAATGCACATGGAAGCAGCAGTCAAGAAATCAAAAGACACATTGCATTGGGTAAATCTGCTGCAAAAGACCTCTTTAAAGTGTTAAAAAGTAAAGATGTCACTTCAAGGACTAAGGTACACCTGACCCAAGCCATGGTGTTTTCAATTGCCTTATATATATGTGAAAGCTGGACAATGAATAAGGAAGACTGAAGAAGAATTGATGTCTTTAATTATGGTGTTGGTGAAGAATACTGAATATACCATGGACTGCCAAAAGAACGAATATATCTGTTCTCTTGACTATCTAGTGCTGCTGTAACAGAAATACCACAAGTGGATGGTTTTAACGAAGAGAAATTTATTCTCTCATAGTCTAGTAGGCTAGAAGTCTAAATTCAGGGCGTCAGCTCCAGGGGAAGGTTTTCTCTGTAAGTTCTGGAGGAAGGTCTTTGTCACCAATCTTCCTCCAGTCTAGGAGTTTCTCAGCACAGGAACCTCAGGTCTAAAGGACACACTCTGCTCCTGGTACTATTTTCTTGGTGGTATGAGGTTCCCCTAGCTCTCTGCTCACTTCTTTTTTATGTCTCAAAAGAGATTATCTTAAGACACAATCTAATCTTGTAGATTTTATCAGCATAACTGCCAATAATCCCATCTCATCAACATCATAGAGATAGGATTTACAACACATAGGGAAATCACATCAGATGACAAAATGGTGGACAATCATACAATACTGGAATCATGACTTAGCCAAGTTGACAGATATTTTTGGGGGACACAATTCAATCCATGACATCTGTCTTGGAAGTACAGTCAGAATGCTCATTAGAAGCGAGGATGGCGAGACTTCATCTCACATACTTTGGACATGTTATCAGGAGGGACCAGTCCCTACAGAACATGACGCTTGATAGAGTAGAGGGTCAGCAAAAAAGAGGAAGACCCTCAACGAGATGGATTGACACAGTGCCTGCAACAATGGGCTCAAGCTTACCAATGATTGTCAGTATGACGCAGGACAGGGCAGTGTTTCATTCTGTTGTATACAGGGTCGCTGTGAGTCAGCACCTAACGACAACAACAACATTCTTCTGTTGATAAGCCTTGGATAGACTCTACTTTGGGGATATTATGAATAGTACTGCTGTGATCAATCTAATACATATATTTTACTGAACATGTATGTGCATTCTGTTGGGTGTATACCCAGAAGTGGATTGCTAGGTCATAATGTATGCATATGTTCACCTCCAGTTAAAAACAACACAAACAAACCAAACCCATTGCCCTCAAGTCAATTCTGACTCATGGCAACCCCATGCTTTATGTAGTAGAACTGCTCCATGGGACTATTTTGGCTGTAATATTTACAGATGCAGATCACCAGGTCTTTCCTCTGTAGTGCTGCTGAGTGGGGCTGAACCACCAACCGGTAGATTAATAGTCTAAATGCAAAGTGTTTGCACCACCCAGGTACCTTCACATCTAGTAGATGCAATGCCTCCAAATAGCTTCCCAAAGTACTTGAAACAATTTATATTCCCACCAGCAATGTAAGAGGCTTCTAGTTGTTCCACATTCTTGCCAAAATTTGATTTTATCAGTCTTTTTAATTTCACCTAATCCTACTCACAATCGTAGGCGTGTAGTGATATATCATTAAATTTGTCTTTCCACAAGGCTAATGAAGTTGAGTGCCAATTAGATGGTAGATTTTAAGTTTATTTTATTTTTATTATAAAATAAATGTTTCTTGTAGAAAACTTTAAAAATGCAGAAATAAATGAAACAAAATAAAACTCATGTTCACCTCTCAGAAATGGTCATATATTTGGTTTTTTTTTTTTTTTTTTTAAATAAAACTTGGATCTACTTACATATTTCATATAGGAATCAGTTTTTTTTTTTAGGCATCAGTTTTGTATTTGAAAACTTTGTGTACAGGTAATCTTTTTATGTCTTCGTTATTTGGATGTACCACAATTTTATCTACTCATCCCTCTCTTGATAATTAGTTTATTTCCAACTTGTCACTGTATCAGTGTCCTATTGCTGCTGTAGCAAATTACCACATACTTTGTGGCTTAAAACTATAAAAATTTATTATATTACTGTTCTGGAAATTAAAGTCTGAAATGGGCCTCACTGGGTGAAAATCAAGGGAAAATGCAGGTCTTATGTTCCTTCTGGAGGCTCTAGGGGAGAATCTATTTCCTAGCCTTTACAAGTTTCTAGAGGCTGTTTGCATTCCTTGGCTCGTAGCCTACCACCTGCAAAGTCAGTAATGGCTTTCTTTCACTACACCATTTTAATTAACGCTGACTCTTCTGCTTTCCTTTTTCACATTTAAGGACGCTGTGATTACTTTAAGGAGCCTTGGTGGCGAAGTGGCTAATGCAATTGACTGCTAACTGAAAGCTGGCAGTTGGAAACCACCAGCAGCTCTGAAGGGGAAAGATGTGGCAGTTTCCTTCGGTAGAGATTTACAGCCTTGAAAACACTATGGGGTTGTTATGAGTCGGAATTGACCTGATGGCAGCGGGTTTTGGGTGACTACTTTAGGCCCACTCAGATAATCCAAAATAATCTCCCAATCTCAAGGGTAGCTGATTAGCAATCTTAATTCCATTTGAAACTTCAATTCATCCTTGCCGTGTAACACAACATATTCACAGGTTCGGGGATTAGGATGTGCATATCTTTGAGGGGCCATTATTTTGCCTTTCACAGTGCTTAACTTCTCTGGTAAAATAATTTTGGCCTCATCTTTTTCCCTAAATTTATTTCAAGAAGTAGATTTACTAGATCAAAGAGCGTGAACAATTTTAAGGTGGTCAGTACATATTACCAAATTGATTTCTTCTGTGGCACTACTGCATAGGTTTAAACTGCTTTTAGGTTAGTAGATGAGTGCAAACCATTTGCACCTCTCAGGGACTTGGTACCTTAGCCTTATGTACTTCAAAATGAAAATGGGGAAAATATCCATTTATAATACTGGCACAAATAATTAGCAATAAACAACAAAGGACTTAACTTGCAAAAATGTATTTTGCCAAGAAATTATCTATTTCTACTGTGTTTAAAAATTAATTTGTAATTTCATGTAGTATTTTTGCTTTATAATCTCTTGTACCCTACTTCCTCTTCTTCATTTCTACCAGCTGGGATTGTGTCAATTTCCATTCTCACTAGCCCTTTTAAACACCATCCTACTTCCCTCTCTGCTTACCACTGTAGACCAAAGGGATTGAGACTGAGCTCCAGGACATCGCTCTGTAACTCACTAACCCTCACATCCCATTTACTTCCCCATGAGTAGGATTTCAGTTCACCAAACCTGAGGTGATCTCTCAGCTGAAGTACTGGGAAGAGGTATGGGTCCTGGATCTACCGAGAGCTGGGAATAGGAAGGCTGCCAGTAGTGCTTGCCCAGGAGGTTGAGGAAGAGACCTAGTTAAGTGGAAATGGTGAAGAGGAAGGGAAGTCACTTTGATGCCCCTTCTGTGTGCCAGACACAGAGGCAGGTTGGCATGTATCCCACCTATTCATCCCTACTGCCCTGTGAAGTTAGTAGATATGATCATCATAATGGTATTGAATTTTTGGACTTACAGACTTGCTCTTCTTACTAGACTTCATTCAACAACAGTGATGCTCTGTAATGATCATAAAAGTTAACAAGTTCCTTCAAAACTTTAAACTTATTCAAGATCAGCATGCTTGTATAGGGAAGAAACAGGACAAATTTGATGAATATGGGAAACTTTTCAATTACAGCACGTTGTTTTCTGGCATAAAGGAATTCTCATTACAGCAAAATCTTACATTGACGCTGTAAACTTCTCCCCACCCATCCAAGCCAAAGTGAGAGAATGGCAGAGTTGACTAAACTTCATTAATTTTAGAAATAGCCAGTTAGGTTATTAGAGAAAGTAGGTTTCTTCTCTCTTGGTCCTATAGGAAATGAAGGGAAGCTGGGCATCTGTGCTCAACTTCTTTAGGAGCAGTTTCCCTCTTGGTCAGGAGGCTACTTTCCTCTTGGTTGCAGGTGAGCTGCAGCAGAAATCATACTGAGGCAGAGAAAGCCTCTGCCTGCAGGACATATCAGGAAGGTGTGATAATGCACTGTTCCCAAAGAAACATTCTATGGCTAGACTAGGGTGCAGGTGATGTTTGCTCCTGTGCTCCAGAAACTGAAGGGTCCCTGGGCTGGACAAGTCCCATAGCTTCCTCTAAGGGTTTGAAATTCCATCGGTTTGGGATGTGGACATGACTGCTCAATTTTTTGTGGAAAAGCCTCACTGGACCTCTTATGTCCCTGTGGCTCAAAGGATTAGGGACAGTTCTCCTGTGTTTGTGTCTTCTTTGAACAAAAGGATTAATCTAATGAATGCCTGGATGCTTTAACCGATCATTGCAGAGACTCATAAATACAAACTCTTTTATCAGCTAGGCTACTTCCCATGGTCAAGTAGTTGGTTGTTTTTTTATTGTTATTTTTAAAATATTTCAAGGCTGTGCTTTATGCTGACCATGCTTTTCTGACACGCACAAAGACAGGTATTCCTGTCGTTGAGCTCTTCTCAGGCCTTCTTAGTAAATAAGTTTAGCTGAATGTTCACTACTCATTTTGGTCATTCAATATTCTTTTAGTCAACGCATTTTTTAAAAATCTGAATGCCTTAGTGACTACTTTCACCTATGTGTATATTCATAAAAGTATTAGTCATGGCTGCTGCTGATGATTTCCTATAACAAAACTCAGCAAGAATCTGAAAACTGCACATCTGCTTGGGGGAACCTCTGAAGCTGTTGCGGTTGGAATGTCTCCCAAATTCAAGGGGTCTTTGGCCATGGCTTTGCCTGCTCCACAAGGGAAGGCAGGCTCTGAGGGAAAAAGCAGTAAAACCCATTGCTGTTAAGTTGATTTGGACTCATGCAGACCACATGTATTAGAGTAGAACTGCTTCATATGGTTTTCTTGGCTGTACTCTTTATGGAAGATTGCCAGGCCTTTCTTCTATGGCACTACTGCATAGGTTTAAACTGCTTTTAGGTTAGTAGATGAGTGCAAACTATTTGCACCTCCCAGGGACTTGTACATTAGCCTTATGTACTTCAAAATAAAAATGGGGAAAATATCTATTTATAATACTGGCACAAATAAAGTAAACAACGAAGGACTTAACTTGCAAAAATGTATTTTGCCAAGAAATTATTTCTACTCTGTTTAAAAATTAATTTGGAATTTCATGTAGTATTTTTGCTTTATAATCTCTTGTATCCTACTTCCTCTTCTTCATTTCTACCAGCTGGGAAATACTGACAAATGGAGCAGCTACATTTGTGTTTGAGATGAAAGGTACAGTTGAGCATGTACTTGAACAAGATACAAGGTGTCTGTGTTGTCAAAACTTCCATGGTGAGTTGTGTGTGGTGTAAGCTGCACATTAGTCATGCCATAGTAAGATTATGTTACATGTGGCATTTTATTTTACAGTTAAATATAACCAAGTGTATAAAAATGGGAAAATGAAAACATTGGTCAATTTTTGTATCTTATTTGATGTCATTTTAATTTTTAACACAGCCGGCTTTTACAGTTTAACATGATTAACTAAAGTAGGGAAATAACATTTTATTAATTTTTCACTCTGATTTAAATATGCTGAAAGAAAGCTTTGCTAATCTTATCAAGACAACCTTTTGAGTCCAGTGGAATTCTACACTGTAGACGCCAGTCTCCTCCAAAGAGGGACAGACACCACTGAGTGAGCTGATGGTTGTTGTCTCTCCAGGTATGAAGGACAATAGGTCTAGTCCTTTAGACAAATGAGAACTACTGGAGGCTGATTATCACCTGTCATCATACCCCTTCAGGAAAGCCAAAACTTGAGCATCTCCTCCCCACTGCCTTCTTTTGAAAGTTAGTTTGGAGCTCTTGCCATTCTGCTAAATGTTAACAAAAATGAACATATACTGAAGCTGACATTGCTAATCGAGCTCTTCGCCTGTTATCTGTCTAGCATCTTGGGGAAGGCAGTAAGACTAACTTGGCACTCTCTGGGTACTCTTTTGAGATGGGGGCTCCTTACTAGCACTGGTGGTGTTGACACCCTTTCTCTCAAATCATTTCAGCAAAGCTTCCAAATGAACTTCAGTTTTCTTGCACACCAGCATCCCCCATTCCTTTTCCTTTTGGGTTCCAGGAATTCTACCGAAACAAATATTTTCAGTGAATCAGACATTTTATAGGGGATCATTTATAAAATGAAAAGAGGTCTTTAATTTAGTTGTAAACAGGGAAACAAGTGGCACCAAATAATTTTTTCTACCCATTTCTCAATATAAAGTCCTTAGGGTCTATCTGCCAGTGCTATTCCAATAGACTTTTCTGTAACGATGGGAAACTCCTATAACTGTGCTGATCATGAAATGTAGTTTTTGACTGAGGAACTTAATTTTAAATTTTAGTTAATTTAAATAGCCTCTTATGGCTAGAAACAACCATATTGAACAACTCAGCTCTAGATATTTTCATGGCAGCTGTGACTGATCATTGGTGGGTATCATGTTATTTCTAGTTCCTAACATAGTAGTGTTGCAGTGGTTAAGCACTCAGCTGTTGACCAAAAGGTCGGCAGTTTGAACCACCAGCTGCTCTGTGAAAGAAAGATGTGGCAGTCTGTTTCAGTAAAGATTTACAGCCTTAGAAACTCTATGGGGCAGTTCTACTCTGTCCTATAAGGTTGCTATGAGTTGGAACTGACTTGACCGCAGTAGTCTGAGTTTTTAACTGAGTTATGCCCTTCTTTCTAGAGAGCTGGTGGCTTGGGAATCATCTAAATAGATTTAACAGCTTCAGACTGACTTTTGTGTGCTCAGGCCTGGACCTGTTTTTCACAGGTTCCCATGTCCCAAGGTTTAAGTGGGCTTATTTCTCATTCTCATTTCCTCACTGGCCTATTTCCTCCTAAGCCAAAAGTATCAACTTTTCAGTTTTGCTTAGGGAAAAAGAATTTGACAGTCTTTTTTTCTAGCCAATTCAAGCTAACCACTAAAAAAATAACTGATTATGTATTTTGAACCCCATTTACAGTCAAATCCTAAT
>NW_004444106.1:4217515-4223744 GCF_000243295.1 Trichechus manatus latirostris | reverse complement strand
TAATTAAAAAATATTTTTTTAATTAAAAAACATACATGCTGATTAAGAAGTCATGAAATGGGCGAGGGCAAGAAAATAATGAAATCAAGAGTGAACTACTGGGGATTTGAGAGGGTCTAAACAGCAGCAACAGAGTAAGTTGATCATAAATTATGGATAACACTGTGAAGAATGGGAATTTCAGAACACTTAATTGTGCTGATGTGAAACCTATACATGAATCAAGAAGCAGTCGTTTGAAAAGAACAAGGGGATTCTGCATAGTTGAAAACTGGAAAAGGCATATGGCAGGGTTGTGTCGTTTCACCTTACTTATTCAATCTGTATGCTGAACAACCTAAAAAGCCAACTATATGAAGAACACGGCATCAGGATCTGAGGAAGACACATTAACAATCTGCGATATGAAGACGACACAACCTTGCTTGCTGAAAATGGAGATGACCTGAAGCATTTACTGATGAAGTCAAAGACTACAGCCTTCAGTATGGATTACATCTGAACGTGAAGAAAACAAAAAACTTCACAACTGGACTGATAAACTACATCATGATAAACAGAGAATTTGAAGTTGTCAGCAATTTCATTCTACTTGGATCAACAATCAGTGTCCATGGAAGGAGTCAAGAAATCAAATGATGTATTGCATTGGGCAAATCTGCTACAAAAAAATCACCTTTAAATTTTCAGAAGCAAAGATGACACTTTGATGATGAAGGTGTGTCTAACCCAAGCCACAGTCTTTTCAATCACCTCATATGCATGTGAAAGTTGAATAATGAAAAAGGAGGAAAGAAGAATTGATGTGCTCGAAATGTGGTGTTGATGAAGAATACTGATTATTTTGTGGACTGCCAAAAGAATGAACAAACTAGTCTCAGAAGAAACATAACTAGAATGCTCCTTAGACACAAAGATGGCGAGACTTCAACTCGCTCACTTTGGACACATCATCAGGAAAGTCCAACTGCTAGAAAAAAACATCATGTTTGGTTGAAGGCCAATCAAAACAAGGGAAATTCTCCATAAGATGGACTGACACAATGGCTGCAACACGGACTCAAACACACCTATGATCCTGAAGATGCTGCAGGACTGGGCAATATTTCGTTCTGTTATACATAAGGTTGCCATGAGTTGGAACTGACTTGACTGCAACTAACAACAACAAATAGCAGCAATTTATAAACGCAGACCTGGGATGAGGTTAGGACATGCGAATAACTTCAAATAGATTTCTTGTTTTGGTGAACTGTAGGAAGAGTAATGCAATCAGTTTATTTAACCTGAATATAAGAATGTGCTTGGCATACAAAAGGGATATGGTTCCTCAAGGACTACAGTTGACGTCTCTTGAATACAAGTAGTTTATTTGGGGGTGGGTGGCTTGAGGAAACTCTGGTAGGGAAGTGGAGAAGAGACACAGAGAAAGGAAGACAGCTAATAAAGCAGCTTCAATCGTGGGTGAATGTGTGTAAACCCATGAGGGAAATGGGGAAACAGTACAAAACATACACTTCAGAGATCCTCAACACAAGGGGAGAGGGAGATCCAGTATTTAAACTCAAATTCCCAGCCATTATTGTGTTGAGGGCTGCTCTCAGGGTATGTTATTACCCTGCAGGTGCAGTGGCCTCTCATGGTTTTAGAAAAAGCTTGCAGGTAAAGATACAGATACTGCAAGTCAGATGACACACACAGAAGGGGTAAGGGAGGGCATGAATAGCATCTGCTACAAATACTGACTTAGACCTATCAGTAGGGTCTAGTAGCATACTAATTTTAGTTTATGAATAAATTTTAATAATTCTTAATATCTCACTAATTACTAATGAGTAGTCCTTAGTTTGTTGTTGGAAAAGTCTATGCAATATTTTTCTATATAAACCACAGACAGACACTCAAATTGTTCATACTCCATCAAATAGTCCCCAACTTGGGGAACCACAGAACAAAGCTCCTATGATTCCCTTCTGCCTTAAATAGACTGGAAGGAATGAAGGTATAGGGAGTTCAAGAGAGACTGGATACAACAGCTTATTACATTTTCTATAAAGTAATTGACTACAGCAGGAGGTAAGTCACAAAAAGAGGGTCCCCACAGAAACATCATTTCAGTTCCTTTTTATTACATTTCAGGAAACGATCTAATTATATATACTTGCAGTAGCGATTACGTTCTAATCTCTAATTGGTAGCTTTTCCAGTTAACATCATGTAGATATCTGTCCTCTGTGAGTACCCTGATGCTTAACAAGGCTTGCACGCCGATTGAAAGATTTTCCACATTTGTCACATCTATAGGGTCTCTCTCCAGTATGAATGACCTTATGTCGATAAAGATTTGATTTGAAACTAAACGTTTTCCCACAATCCGTACATTGAAAAAATTCCTCCTTGGTATGGGTTCTCTGATGCTGAATGAGATCTACGTTCCGACCAAAGGACTGCCCACATTCACTACATCCGTGGGTGTTCTGTCTAGTATGAATTTGTTGATGGCTGATAAGGGTTGAGTGTCGACTGAAGGCTTTTCCACATTCAAGGCATTTATGGGGTTTTTCTCCGCTATGGGTTAACTGATGTCTAATACGGGTTGAATTCTGACTAAATGTTCTCTCACATTCACTACATTTATAGGGTTTTTCTTTGGTATGAATCCTCTTGTGTTCAACAAGATATGAGATCTGACGGAAAAACTTTCCACAGTCGTGACATTTATATGGTTTATCTGGTGGGTGACAACATTTATGGACAATAAGAGATGACTTCTGTTTGAAGGCTTGTCCACAAATGTTACACTCAAAAGGATTCTCTGAAGTGTGAATTCTTTGATGTCGAACAAAATCTGTCTCATGTCTTATGACTATTCCACATTCACTGCATTCGTAACATTTTGGTCTCGTAAGAATTTGATTATGCCTAAAAAGCAATGACCTCTGATTGAAGGGTTTCCCATAGTCATCATATTTGCCTTGCTTATTTGTTTGAGAATTCTGATCTTCAGTAAAATTAAGATTTTCAAGAAAGCCCTTCTTACATTCATCACCACAAGTAGGAAGTGCAAGCCTGAAATTGCCCACAAATTCATTACATTTATATAATTTTTTAGAGGTTTTCTTGGCCTTCTCTTGCTGTACTACTGATACCTTATCTGATACTAATTCTTCAGAAATTTTCTGCATTGAAGTTAGCTTTTTCATCTTGTATCTGGCTTCAGAACCTAGCCAAACAAAAAGAAAATACATAAATGATGTTTACACTGCAAAAGAAAAAAAAAGGAAAAGAAGTTGACTGTTTGAGATATGAGACAATCAAATGGAATTATCAAGTGCTTACTTGACTACATCAGTTATATTCAAGAGACCAAAATTATGAATTTAATAATTCTCTTAGCTTTCATAAAAGAAAGAGCTCTTTACATCAACTGACCAAAAATAATGCACAAGAGTGTGTGCCAGAGAATGTGAGAATAGAACAAGTCTATCATCATTATTGGAAAAACAACTTCCTCTGGTCATGAACGACTGATGTTAAAAATCAGTAGTGTCACATAAATATAGGAGAGGTAACATATTACACTTTCTAGATATGCATATTTGTAATAATTCTGGGTGAAAAAAAACTCCTTGAAAATAGAGAAAATATAGGATAGAGCAGAAAAGGAACCAGAGGAGAAACAGGTACAAAATCTAATAGAATAGAGCAGTGGATCTCAACCATGGTTGATTTTACTCCCCAGGGGATATTTAGCAATGTCAGGAGACATTTTTGTCACAAGTCGGGTGGTGCTACTGGCACCTAGTGGGTAAAAGCAAGGATGCTGTTAAACATCCTACAATGCATAGGGCATCCCTCCACCCCCCAAAGAATCATCCAGCCCAAAATGTCAGCAGTGCCAAGGTTAAGAAATCTTTGAGTAGAGGGATGTAAAAAAGGAAAGGATAGAAGGGCAATCAAGAAAAAGTATATCAAGGAATACTGAGGGAATATGAAAAACAAAATGAAAGTAAGGGTATAAGAGACAGTATGTCAAAAGGATAAGTAATGAGAGTAGAATAAAGGAGTATCTAGGGTCTAGCGTGGTTGTCATTTAGAAAACACTAGACCAGCTACTTCAGAGAAACAGTACACTGCAGTGCGAAGAGGACAAGCTTTGTAGAGACTTGAAATCAATCCCAATTCTATCAACCTATGACAGATAATTTAATTTTCAGTTTCTTCATCTGGAAAATGGAACGATAATCATACCTACTGCCTTCATAGGGCAGGAGGGATCAATAAGTGGGATACATGCCAGGCACCTGGCTCAGTGTCTGGTGCACAGAAGGAGCATCATTCATGTGACTTCCCTTCCTCTTTACCATTTCCACTTGATTGGGTCTCTTCCTCACCTACCTGGGCAAGCACTACTGGAAGCTTTCCTATTCCCAGCACTTGGTAGATCCAGGATCCATGGCTCTTCCCAGTCTTCCAGCTGAGAGATCACCTCAGGTTTGGGGAACTGAAATCCTACTCATGGGGAAGTAAACGGGATGTGGTGGTTAGTGAGTTGTAAAGAGATGTCCTGGAGCTTCGTCTTATCTCTTTGATCTACAGTGGTAAGCACAGATATAAGGACGGTTTTTAAAAAGGCTGATGAGAATAGAAATTGGCACAGTATTTGTGAAAATTTGGCAATCTTTTCTGAAAGCCTAAACAACATTCGTACCCTTCAACCTGGTAATTTAACTCTTAAAAATACAGCCTAAAGAAAAACTAGGACAAAAATTAATGTACCAGAGATGTTCAATAGTGTTATAACCAGGGCTTCAAACCAGTTTGTTCTGGTTCGAACCCCTTCTGAGAATTTGCATTTCCATCTCTGATATACTGAATCAGAATCTATGTTTTAACAAGATCCCCAGGTGATTCTTATGTATACTAAATTTTGAGAACCACTGCTCAGAATTGGTCCCTAACCAGCAGCATTAGCATCACCTTGGAACTCGTTAGACATGCAAATTCTCAGCAGGGGTTTGAACTGGAATGAACAGGTTCGAAGTCCTGGTTACAACTGTGCAAAACTGGAAATAAACTGAATGTCAACAGGGGAATGATAACACAAAGCCTATGAAGACATAATTATTAGACAGAATATTTGTGAGAATAGAAAAATGCTCCCTATATATTTTAAAGCAGAACACAAAACTCATGTATAGCATTTCCGTTGTTGTTTTTAAAAACTATATATAGAAAAAATAAAGAAAAAGTAAACCAAAATGTTATACAGTGATTATTTCTGAGCAATGGGCCTGCAGATTTTTATTTTCTACTTTATTCACTGATGTAGTTTCCAAAATTTCTATTATGAATATGTATTATTTTTGTAACTAGTAAAATCTCTAAAGGAGAGCAATGATATAGTAAAGATGCATTCTCAAATACTGCTGTTCAATAAACACAATAGTAGAAATTTTCTTGAAAACTCATTCATCAATATATATTAAGAAATTTAAAGTGCCCATATTCTTTAACTCCAAAATTCTAATTCTTGGGGAATAATCAGAAATGCATATAAAGATTTATAGTCAGAAGCATCCTTTGGAACATTGTAACACAGAAAATGATACACACAAAGCAAACCAACAAAGTCAAGGTGAGCACCCCAAAATGGGAAAATGAGTATTATTATGTATCATATAGTGGCATTATGTTATGATCACTTATTATAGGTATGGAGAATTTTAATAACATAGGGAAAATGCTGATGTTACAATGTTAAGTTTAAAAAGAATCATGGCATTATATACTTGCTCACATACATTTTTTTTTAAGCACAGGAATAAAGACTGGAAGAAAACATTCCAAAGTATTAATACTGTTACCCTTGAATGTTTTTTCCTTTCTTTGATACTTACCTGTACCTTCCACATATTCACTTATGCCCTGGTAACGCTTTTAAAAAGAAAATAAACATTACAAAAAACCAGAGATTGGTGGACAATTTCACAAGAGGTGGTCACAACTGTGACAAGAGTATCAACATGGGGCGACAAATATGTGGTCCCAGAAAGAAAACTATTACCAGCCCCCACACCTCAGAGAGGGCAGGAAAACTGCCACAGGAGACTGCATTGGAGTAAGGCAAACATAAACTCTTGGGAAGACAGAAGTAGTGAAGGTTCAGAAATGAAGTTAGTTAGGAATGGTTTCCAGGGCACCCACTGGTGTTGCAAACAAGGAAGTT
>NW_004444106.1:4211114-4216184 GCF_000243295.1 Trichechus manatus latirostris | reverse complement strand
TCATGACAACTACATTAGATATATGGGTGATGGGGAAATGGATTGAAAGTGATACAATCTATAATTGGGGGGGCTTATATTGTATGTATTAATCTGGTTACTCTTAAGAAAAAGATGATGTTTTCAAATGAGGTAACTGAGAGTAGGTTAACGTGCAGACTATTTACAAAGAACTGGACAGGTTTAATGGTGCTTACAATGAGGCACAACGAAGCATTCAGTGCTTACAACAAGGCATGGCGAAGCATTCACGCTCTGGCTATTATGGGGAAGCTCACACACTAGGTCTGAAGGGGTAAGGTAGGAGAGGATCGGAATCCAGGAAGTTATTGGAGAGGGTGCAAGACTGGAGCTAGGGCCTTAGCTAGAGGAATACAACCACTGCCATCCTGAAGCCTAGGAGGGAGGGAGCTGTGTGAATAAACACACAACCTCTCAGTTTCTTCCAGCTCTGTTTCTCTGTCCGCATTCCATCCCATTGCTAGAGGCCAACCAGAAGCCAGAGGGTAAGGGAGCCCATTATGGTGAATGCAAAGGTCAGCATCCCAGGGTACAGACCAAAGAAGGGAAGGGTGGAGGGTGAAGTCAGAGGGGGCAAACAGCCGATTCAGTACAATGTGTAAGGCAGAAGTTTACATTTGCCATTGTGTTCATCTAATGTAGGCTGAGACAGGAAGTTGCCTCCCTCCTCTGCTGCTGCAACTCTTGCAGCAGAGGCCTGGTGTCTGTCCACAACACTCAACTCTCTTACAATACATTGTGTGGGTTCAGAGGATATTTCCATGAGAAAGGCCAAAAATTCTCTATCATTTAACTGATCAGTAATAAGAAACACCCACCCCTATCCTGAGAAGCTTCAAGTAGATCCCCTCTGAAGACAGAAACCAAACTCTCCCAAACTTTACAACCTTTCTTTCCCTCAAACGTGTTTCAAACTCTCTCTCCCCACCATCCTGAACGTGCCTTCCTTTAACAGAACTGCTCTGCAATCTCCTTAACCTAACCTATTCAACCATCTGCATTCTCTGCACCTACACGAAGGTTAACAAGCTAAGAGGATATAAACCAAATTCCCACTTTTCACTTCTCTGCAACTTCTGTTCTGACACCAACTGCACATGCAGCCCTTTTTCCTCTGACCCTAAACACCTGGGGCTAGGTCAGATCTGTGTGAGAGCTCCAGAACTGAGGTGTTTAACTGTCAAAATGACTGGCCTGTGTCTAAGCCCCGACTCCATTTTAGCTCTCCTGTACTCCTCAGTAACTGTTCAACTTTGTACAGACAATCCTGCAACTAAGGAAATATTTTTCTCTGTGCTTAATCTAAGAATGTGTAAACAATGTTTCTAAAAGGAGGGTCTTGACACAAGCCCCTTATCAGAAATCTGTACAAGCAGCTCTTAGGGAGTGTTTGAAGATACTCTCTTGGCGAAATGTTCTCAAAAAGGAATGCGTGCCCCCTTTAGTCATGAACTTTTGTAATTATATGAAATAACCAATGTAAGAGGCCCACATATACACTTTGAGCCAATCCCTGTTAATTCCCCGCTTCGAGTTATCCCATCTCCTGCCTCTTTACATCACTGAGCACCAATCAGAAAATTTACATTGTTAGTCCCTGATTTAAGCATATAAATATATCTTTGTAATCTCACCAGCTTGGAGCGTTCTAGTTTCACTTTGTGAGTTGAATGCTTTCCCTGGTTCGAGCTGTACTGAACCTTACATAAATCTCTTTGCTTTTATTATAACAGACTATGTATGCACTTTTATGCTTTGATAATTTAATAGTGTCAGATATGTGTAATTCGAAGGCATCTCACCTCTTGCGGCCGCTGGGACAACAAGGACTCGTAGCTTTTGGTACTGACATGGGTCCTTTGAGCCCTTCTGTCTCCCTGGATTCCTGAGAGTAGTCCCAGGCGAGCCCTCTCAAATCAAACTCCTCTCTCTTTGCACAGACTCTTTGGAAATTTGTTGTTGGATTTCTTTTCTTTCATACTTTTGCTTTCAATTCACTCTCTGAACGTTCTGACGCATCCGTTGCCAAACTAGGTTTGGCGAGGCTGACATCTAGTGGCAAATCCCTGATAAGACTCCAGTCTGATCTCGGGAAAACCAGAGGTTTCAGCCCATTAAGTTTGAACTCATTTTTTCTTCAGTGTACTTTCAGGTTTCAGTATGCATTCAGGTCTCAGTGGCCATTTAGGCTTCAGTGCACTGTTCAAGTTTTCTAAAACATGCAATTCACTATTTTGGTAAGTGGGAGAATGCCAGTTCTAAGGATTTGGTAGGACCACCTTCAGGCACATTGGCTGCTCATACGAACAAATGTCTTGGCCACTGTACCTGCCTGTTTCTGGAGCACTAGCAGGACAAAAATCCTCACAACTGGACCAATAAGCACCATCATGACAAACAGAGAAAATACTGAAGCTGTCAAGGATTTCAACTTACTTGGATTCACAATCAATGCCCATTGAAGCAGCAGTCAAGAAACCCAAACGACGTATTGCACTAAGCATATCTGCTGCAAAAGACCTCTTTAAAGCGTTAAAAAGCAAAGATGTCACTTTGAGGACTAAGGTGTGTCTGACTCAAGCCATGGTATTTTCAACCACCTCACTCACATGCCTGTGAAAGCTGGACAATGAATAAGGAAAACCAAAGAAGAATTGATGCCTTTGAATTATGGTGTTGGTGAAGACTACTGAATACACCATGGACTGCCAGAAGAACAAACAAATCTGTCCTGGAAGAAGTATAGCCAGAATGCTTCTTAGAAGCAAAGATGGTGAAAACTTTGTCTCATGTACTTTGGACATGTTATCAGGAGGGACCAGTCCGTGGAAAAGAACATCATGCTTGGTAAAGTAGAGAGTCAGTGAAAGAGAGGAAGACCCTCAACAAGATGGATTAACACAGTGGCTACAGCAATGGGCTCAAGCATAGCAATGATTGTGAGGATGGTGCAGGACTGCGCAGTGTTTCTTTTTGTTGTACACTGGGTCACTATGAGTCAGAATCGATGCCACCTAACAATAGCATAACTTTACTAAGGACAGTTCAGAACATCAATGGCCCATTCGGGGTTCTTCTGTCCTAGACAAACTAGTGTTTGGGTGCAGTAAGCCAGATGATAAAGGCTCCTGCGTTTGGCCACTACAATGGGACACTTATTTTGATTGGTATATAGAAGCTTCCAAAAAGCATCAAGAAAGCAGACTAGCTTCCATGCAAGATACAATTTCTAAATTGACTAAAAGACAAAAGGAATTAGAATGTCAGGTGCCTGCTCCCATTCTCTCTGCTCCCCCACAGGCTGTATCAACTCTGTATCCGTCCCTGCCTTCTTATTCCTCTACTAACACCCTTTCAGAAGTCCCTTTCTTTCCTAACAAATCTACCAAAGAGGAAAAACTTGTTCCTGAAACATCATTTAAAATCTGACCTCCAGGATCTGGAGTGAGCGTTAGAGAAACTCTTAGAGAGCCCAGTGTGTCCTTTATCCCTTGGACTTGCAATGAATTACACAGTATTCTTAAAGATTTTCCAGATGTGTGAAAGGACCCTTATAAATGTGCTATAGAATTCAAAAGTTCTCACTGAAGCTTATCAACGTGGGTTACCTAACTTATATCAATTAGTTCACATGCTGACAAGCCCTGGGAATGCTCAATTATGGCTGCAGCATGCTGAATGGAAAGAGCCTCAAGAAAGTTTGATTTTAGATACTACCAAAACAGCTGATGATTTGCTCCGTGAAGCCCAGAAGGGGAAGAATTATTTAATGCCCTTAGCGAAGCCTTTCCCCCTATAATACACTTGACAAAGATCCACTCCTGTACACAAAATAAAGACAAGAATGTTTACAATTACCAACCTGATTATTTCAGAGATTTGCCAAACATTTGGGGTTTGACCCTTTCCTCCTGGGGTATCTGGAGCTTTTAATGTAGCATTTGTATCTGGTCTTCACCATGGGCTTTCAGCTTTAGTAAAAAGGCATCAGCTGGATTGGAAAGCTGCTCTGATCGCCGAGGTGACTGGATTAGCTAATGAGCTTGCTCAAGCTATAAAAACTAAGCAAGCTGCAAAGTCAAATAAATTAACAGCCTTGCAATTACAACACTTACAGTCTCCTAATCAAAAGGGATTCAAGTCCTTTGGAGGCACTAAACCTGGCATTTGCCATTAGTACAAAAAACGTGAGCACTTTAAGAAGCACTGCATTAAACTAAAAAATAAAACAGGCAATTTGCTGGTGAACAAAACTCAATCTAAGTCAGAATGAAGGGGTTCTGGGGACACAACAGAGGCTCTTCCAATGGTGGATTTAAATTCTCACGGAGAATGAATTATTAAAGTTAATGGGGAATCTTGCATACTAGTGCCACCCTCTCTGCCATCAACTCCACATGTTTACAAAAGCCTCTGCCCTGGAATACTAAAACCTCTAAGTTTATGGGGTCACTAATAAAAAACAGACTTTAGTCTATGCTAAACCTGTTCCCATATCCCTTGGTCCTATAGAGGATTTATATTCCTTTTTACTCCGTAATGATACACCAGTTAATTTATTAGGAAAAGGGTCATTATCTAAATGGAATTGTCTTACACAATTCAGTGAACAAGAAGAAATGTTACCAGAGCTCCCTGACGGCCACCACGAGGCTGAAGGGACTTCATCAGAAGAAGCTTTCTGGTATTTACAGGCACTTTGCTTGCCTTCACAAGAGGATAGCCCCTCAGCTTCTTCTATTTCTTTAGATGCTCTTTCTTCTATACCTGAGGTCCTTTGGGCTGCTATGTCCACAGATGTCGGCTGAGTGTTATCCGCCAACCCAATTAAAAAAAGATAGATACCTCTAAACCTTTACCTAAGATTTCTCAGTACTCTTTAAAAAGAAAGCAAAGGAAGAGCTTCCTCCTATAATCCAAGAATTTATGGCTAAGAATTATTCCTTGTATTACTCCTATAATACTCCTGTTTTCCCTGTTAAAAAGCCAAATAATCAAGGTTGGAGGTCTATACAGGATTTTTGAGGCATCAATCACCTTGTCATTCCT
>NW_004444106.1:4207484-4210860 GCF_000243295.1 Trichechus manatus latirostris | reverse complement strand
TCTGGTCTTTTCTGAGTCTAAACAAGGCTGTCTTGAAGACAGCATTTGCTTATCAAAACATTCGGCTAATGGTGGGCACAAAGCCTCCAAAGAGAAACTGCAACTGGTTCAGCCATTGGTTAAATATACAGGACACATAATTTCAGCAAAAAGAATCACTATTAATCCCAAAAGGAAAGAAACTGTCATGAATTGAATTGTGTCCTCAAAAAATATCTGTCATGATTCCCAGTATTGTATACTTGTGTACCATTTTGTAATCTGATGTGATTTTCTTATGTGTTGTAATTTCAATCTAATTGATGGATTAGCAGTAGTTATACTGATGAGGTATACAAGATTGGATAGTGTCTTAAGCCAATCTCTTTTGAAATATAAAAGAGACAAGCGAGCATAGACCCATGGGAACCTCACACCACCAAAAAAGCAGTGCCGGGAGCAGAGCGTGTCCTTTGGACCTGAGGTTCCTGTGCAGAGAAGCTCGTAGATCAAGGAAAGATTGATGACATGGACCTTCCTCCAGAGCTGACAGAGAAAGTGTTACCCTGGAGCTAATGCCCTGAATTTGGACATGTAGCCTACTGGACTGTGAGAGAAAAAACTTCTCTTTGTTAAAGCCATCCATTTGTGGTATTTCTGTTACAGCAGCACTAGATGACTAAGACAGAAACTATCTTAGCCTTCCTTGTCCCCACCAAGAAACAGCCAAGTGGACTCCTGGGATTTTGTAGATACTGCCGAACCTGGATACCAACTTTTTCTCTGCTAACACAACCATTACATTAATACCTAAAGGCTTCAGAACCTGATCCCTTTCAACTTTCAGAAGATGGCAAAAAGATCATTTTAAAACTTAAAGAATCATTAATTAACACACCATCCTTGGGATTCTCTAATTACAAGTTAGATTTTTCACTTGTTTACAAGAAGCATCTGGGAATGCCTCAGGTGTTCTCACTCAGAAACACGGAGAACAACAGAGACCAGCTGGCTACTACAGTCTCCAGTTAGACTCACTTGCTAGGGGTCACCCTCCTTGCCTCAGAGCAGTTTCCGCCACTGCTAGATTAATAGAAACAACAGATGTCGTTTTAGGAAGTTTTCTTGATGTTTATGTCTCTCACGCAATGTTTGCTATTTTAAACTCCACTCTAACAAAGCATTTGTCAGGGAGCAGGCTGATTTCTTATGAGGTCCTACTCCTGGCTGCCTCTAATATTCGGCCACATATGGTAGCCTATTTAAATCCTGTCGGTATTTTACTTTTGCCTAATGATGATAACCATCCCTCTTATGATTGTTTAGATTTAACAGAACAACTCTTGTTCCCCAATAATGATTTACAGGAAACTCCTCTTGCTAACCCAGACCTAGTTTTATTTGTTCATGCGTCATATTTAAAACCTGATCCTACCAGTTCCAATTACCAGGGAGGATATGCTGTCGTAACCTCCACTGAAGTTCTTGAGAGGAGTGTCCTCCCTGAAGTGACTTCGGCTCAGCAAGCTGAATTGATCGCGCTTGCGAGGGCTTGCAAATTGGCTTCTGGGCAGTCAGTAAATATTCGCACAGACTCGAGGTATGGTTTTGGGGTTACCCATGATTTTGGCATGTTATGGAAACCAAACCTGAAACCAAACCTGTTGCTGTCGAGTTGATTCCGACTCATAGTGATCCTAAGGACGGAGCAGAACTACCCCATAGGGTTTCCAAGGAGTTCCTGGTGGATTTGAACTGCCGACCTTTTGGTTAGCAGCTGTAGCTCTTAACTACTACACCATCAGGGTTTCCTAACCTCTTCAAGGTCCCAGATTAAGAATGGCTTCTTAGTGGCTGATCTCTTAGAAGCCCTTTCGTTTCTTTCTGATACCCAAGCCCATCAACCTAAAGAAATATCCCAAACATGAAATTAAGGGAAACAGTTGATAGCACAGCCAAACAGGCTGCTTCTCACAGCTTCTCGCTATAAAGGTACCCCACAATGTCTTCATCTATAATTGCAACAGTTCTAACCTCAATCTTGATAAAAAGGAGGGATACAATTCACAAGAACCACTGGATATAATCATGACATTCATGCGGCTTTAGAGTTGCTTTTCAGACCCCAACAAATAGTCCCAAAGGATGAAATTGAGATTTGGGAAAAAGCTGGTTGCTATCAATATTCAATAAGTTGTGAGTAGGACCTGCTAATACCACTGTCATACCGAAATTTTTGTTATGCTCCCAAGATTCGAAGCTTACATGAATAAGCATGTTCAAGACGAGATGACTGCTATATCACAAAAATGTTGGTGGGGAGATTTTTCTGGAACTGCAGAACATTGTTTCTCACTGTCCTGCTTGTTCTCAACATAGTATTTTCGCTCCTGTAATTCGAGGCATCCTTAGCTATGATCATTTTAACGAAGATTCTTCTTATCCTTCTGAGCTACTTACAGAAGATGAGCGTGCTCCTCGTAGAATTTCATTCGAACACCTTTTTCTAAGTCAAAGGTTAGCTTCAAAGGATGAAACTGAGATGTGGAAAAAATATGACTGTTCCCAAGAATCTACCTCCAGGGTATGGATGGGACCTAACCACTTGCCTCTCCTTCCCAAATCCCTCCAAATCCTCATAATGAAGGCTTACATATGAACTCTCATTTGGGAAGGGATAAAATGATAAGTATGTTAAAAGAAATACTGGTGGGGACACTTTTTTGAGGCTACTGATTATACTACCCCTCACTGTTCTATATGTTCACAATTTAATTCAGGCAAACCATATAAAGTCTCAGCTGGGACATACCCCCGGCCTTCAGGGCCCGTGCTCAAATGTCAAACTGATTTTATCCAGCTTCCACCCTCCAATGGATACAAATTTATGTTGGTAATCATTTATAGATTTTCTCATTGGATGAAAGCCTTTTTAAGCCGTCAAACTACTGCAAACTTTGTAGCTAGTAACTCCTTGAAAATATTATCCCCACCTGGAGAGCCCCCAAAACTCTCTGCAGTGATCAGGGCACTCATTATACTGGCCTAGTTATGAAGGAGATATGTAAAATTTTCCCTGTTTTTCAAAGGAGGCTCCATTGCCCTTACCACCCTCAATCACCAGGCCTAGTGAAAAGAACTAATGGCATCATAAAAACTCAACTAGCCAAACTCTCTGCGTCTCTATGCCTGCCCTAGACCCAAGTCCTTCCTCTTGTCCACCTCACTTTAATATCTATTCCTTTGAACCACACAAGTTGACTGCCTATGAAATCATTACTGGATGGCCTATGGCCCTCCCTTACTGGTCAGCCTGAGCTGACTCCAAATTAATTCAAATTGGTATAAAGAAATATTGTCAGTCTTTAGTAGAGTACTCCAAGGAGTACTCTGCCCA
>NW_004444106.1:4203535-4206865 GCF_000243295.1 Trichechus manatus latirostris | reverse complement strand
ATCCTTTGGACCCACGGTCCCTGCACTGAGAAGCTCCTAGACCAGGGGAAGATTGATGACAAGGACCTTCCCCCAGAACCAACGCAGAGAGGAAGCCTTCTCCTGGAGCTGGAGCCCCGAATTTGGACTTCTAGCCTCTTAAACTGTGAAAGAATAAACTTCTCTTTGTTAAAGCCATCCACTTGTGGTATTTCTGTTATAGGACCACTAGATAATAAGATAGAATTTGGTACCAGGAGAGTGGGGTACTGTTCTGATACCTAAAACATGAAAGTGGTTTTGAAAACGTGATTAGGTAGAAGCTGGAAGAGTTTTGAGGTGCCTAAGCTTGGGGCCCAGATGGTGCAGTGGTTAAGAGCTACGGCTGCTATCCAAGAGGTCAGTAGTTCAAATCCACCGGCCGCTCCTTGGAAACCCTATGGGCAGCTCTAATCTGTCCTACAGGGTCGCTATGTATCAGAATCGACTCGACAGCAACAGGTTTGGTTTTGGTTTAACAGTAAAAGGCTAGATTGCCTTGAAGAGACTGTTGGTGGAATTATGGACATCAAAGGCAATACTGGTGAGGGCTCAGAAGGAAGTGAGGAGAGCTGTAACATCAGAGACGGCACAGACAGCAAGAAGCAGCAGCAGAGAAATGGCAGCAGCAGAACCAGGAGACCAGCATGAGACAGCGCTGGGGCTGATCCACGGAGCAGAAGAGCCGAGTGCCTTTGGGCCGAGCTTTACTGGCAGAGTGGTGGGCCTTCAGGCACTTATTAGTGGAGCTAAAGAACTTTGGAACACTTGTCCAACCAGGGCAGACGCTGGGCTGGCCCAAAGGCCTGAGGGGCCGAGAGGCCAAGGAACCAGGAAGTAGAAGCTGAAGAGACATGGAGCACAGGAAGCAGAGCTGCCTCAGTCTTAAAGGGTAGGGCCACAACCTCTGGGACCTCAAAGAGTGGAGCCATGGCTTCTTCGGTTTCAAAGGGTGGGGCCATAGCCTCCTAGGTTTCAAAGAGTCAGATCTTCACCAACTCAGCTCCAGAGTGTGGGGATGCCTTTCATGAGTGCCAGCGGGATGGGGCCAGGTCCGTTGTCCAAAGCTGAGGGGGCAAGGTAGCCACTCAGATGGACTAGAAGAATGGGGCTGCCCAAATGCAAGGGAGCAGAGTTGCTGTTCCAGTGGGCCTGGAAGGTAGAGTTGAAGCCCAGGGCCGAGTGGCCTCCAGTCAGAATCTGGAGAGTGTTGCCAACACCCAGAGTCTGGAGGGCAGGGCCACTGCCTAAACGGTTTCAGAGAACAGAGGATTATTTTCAATCCTTGAAGGCTAATGTTAAGTGTTCTCCTGACTTGCTTGATGCCTGTTTTATCCTTTCTTTCCTTCCTATTTCTCTCATTTGTAATGGAAATGTCTACCTTGTGCCTGCTCTACCACTGTACTTTGGAAGAAGATAGCTTGTATTCTAGATTTCACAGATGTAGAGGAATTTTTGGATTTTGGACTTGGAGTTGAATTGAGACATTTGCTTTGATATGATAGGGTGAATGTGTTTTACATGTGGTAAGGACATGAATTTTGGGGGGGGCCAAAGGGTGGAATGTTATGGATTGAATTATGTCCCCCAAAAATGTGTGTCAACTTGGCTAGGCCATGATTCCCAGTATTGTGTGGTTGTCCTCCATTTTGTGATCTGATGTACTTGTCCTGTGTGTTGTAAATCCTAACCTCTATGATGTTAATGAGGCAAGATTAGAGGCAGTTATGTTAATAAGGCAGCACATAATCTACAGGATTAGGTCGTATCTTGAGTCAATCTCTTTTGAAATATAAAAGACAGAAGCGAGCAGAGAGGAAAGGGACCTCCTACCACCAAGGAAGAAGAGCGAGGAGTGGATCACATCCTTCTGACCCAAGTTCCCTGCCTGAGAAACTCCCAGACCCAGGGGAAGACTGCTGATAAGGACCTTCCCCCAAGAGCCGATAGAGGAGGCCTTCCCCTGGATTTGGCACCCTGAATTCGGACTTCTAGCCTCCTAAACTGTGAGGGAATAAATTTCTGTTTGTTAAACCCATTCACTTGTTGTATTTCTTTTATAGCAGCACTATACATGGTCCTTCTCACTAATCCTTGTGCCACTAAATTATAGGAGTTAAGACCCAGATACAACTGTCCCAGCTAGAGAAAGCCAGAGTTGACTCCACCTGGACTTTCCAACCTATGGAAAGACTTAAACTGAAGTTCAAACACCCTAGTGGCCAGAAGCAGATGGCTTTGGAAGCAGACAGCTCCTTCCAAGATCATGGAACAAGATTTCATGTAAGCTCTTGAAATTGTTGGACTTTGTTTAATACTTATTGCCTTTGAAATCACTTTGTTTTATCAACTTGGTTTCACTGACTGATAAGGTAAATGTACGACTATCATTTGTATTAATGATTCTCATTTTTACATTAGTAATCCTTACCACCATTGTTGGCAAAGAATATTGAATATACCATGGACTGCCAGAAGAAGGAACAAATCTGTCTTGGAAAAAGTACAGCCAAAATGCTTCTTAGAAGCGTTACTCTTTTTAATTGTTTTATTACATTGTATTAGCCTAATTCCCTATTTCCATGTTTTGTTTTTCCTGTGCAAATAACTGAACGAGGTACTTGTTTTATCATAACTGTTATTTTTATGATATTGCTTTACTATATTATTTTTGGCTAATATTTCTACACTGTGAAGCTTATCTTAAATATTCTCCTACTATATACCGTGATTCTTGCTAATGCCTGGCATGAAAATGCTTTTGTTAGATTAGCCCAATCAGTAGCTAATGCCAGCAACCTGATTAACTGCTGGATTTGCCATCCTATTCCAAAATCTGGACATGCCAACTCTGACCCATCAGCATTATCTATTTTTAACTACAGTTCCATATCTAATGCTATTGTTAGTGCCAGCACCATTGCCAAACGCGCCATTCGTATTAGACTATGGCATCCAACTAACTCCTCTGCTTATTCCTTAGTTCCTTGCTTTCATTTCTCTCACATTTGGACACGCCCAAAAATTACTTATGCTGATGGGCTTCCTATTCTTTTCCTGGATAACAATGGATACTGTATGACGTTAGTAAACTACTGCCAGGCAACTGGTCAATAGGTTTTAATTTGCTCTTGGCTTAAAAAAAATAACCAGAATTAGGAAGATTGTCTACTCGCAATGATTCCCTTACCGAAAAATGGCTTGAAGAAGCAAATCAGACTATCATTTTTCCTAATACTCAGACAGGAACTGGAATGATTTGTGCACCCACTGGATGTACAATTTTGTGTGGAGGATCAGCTCATAAAGGGG
>NW_004444106.1:4200637-4202140 GCF_000243295.1 Trichechus manatus latirostris | reverse complement strand
CTTTACTCATGAACTTCTGCAATTATGGGAAATGACCAATTTAAAAGGCCCACATATACACTTTGAACCAATCCCTATCAATTCTCCACTTTGAGTTATCCTGCCTCCTGCCTCTTTACATCACTGAGTACCAGTTAGAAATTTTACATTGTTAGTACCTGATTTAAGCATATAAATATGTCTTTGTAACCTCACCAGCTCAGAGTGTTCTAGTTTCATTTTGTGGGTTGAATGCTTTGGTTGGTTTGAACTTTACTGAACCTTCAATAAATCCCTTCGCTTTTATTTTAACAGAGCATGCGTTTTTACACTCTGACAGATGTCACAGGTTAAAGGACCACTCAACCAGACTGCCAAGTCAGCCCAAGGCCTCAGACACCAGCCACAAGCTTGGGAGTCCACAAGACACCCTCACTTCCAACATGCTGACTACAAATTCAGGGGTTTCCTCTACCCCCTCAGGATACCAGCCATAAGCTCAGGGGATATCAGCACCCCTTACACGACCTCCTGGCTCTCATTACTCCCTCAGGTTTGATCATTTGCTCGAATGATTCACAGAACTCACAGAAAGTGCTATACATACAATTAGAGTTTTATTACAGCAAAAAGAACACAAACGAAGAGACATACAGAGTGAGGTTTAGGAGGTGTTATGGATTGAACTTTGTCCACCAAAAATATGTGTTGTAAATCCTAACCCCTATACCTGTGGTTATGAGTTTGAATCAATGGAATGGGTTTGGTTTGTGGTTTTATACCTGTGGGTAGAATCCCATTTAAGAACAGGTTTTCTTTGTTATGTTAATGAGACAGTATAACTGTAGAGTGTGTCCTAAGTCAATCTCTTATGAGATTCAAAACAGCAAATTAATCAAGCAGCAAGCAAGCAGAGATGGGAGAAGATAGAGGTCATGCCACATGAAGATCACCATGTTTACCAAGGAATAGAAGCTAAAAAGAGACCTTCCCCCAAAGCCACAGAGAAAGTCTTTCCCCAGAGCCTGCGCCCTGAATTCAGACTTCAAGCCTCCTACACAGTAAGAAAATAAACTTCTGTTTGTTAAAGCCACTCATTTGTGGTATTTCTGTTATAGCAGTACTAGATAAATAAGACAGGAGGGTTCCCAGCATGGAGTCTCCATGTCCCAAAAAGGGATGCACCACCCCACCACGTGTGATGTCTTTCACCAACTAGGAAGCCCATGGAGCATCCATGTCCACAGCTTTTATTGGGGGGGGTCTCATTAAATAATGCAAACTCCAGTCTTCTCCCAAGTTTGGCTGGTATCGCAACGTGACCACGAAATGATTACAAGGTTAATATCACACCACAGGTCTTTCTAGCCTGGCCAGCCCCCACCCAAGAGTCACCTCATTAGCATAACCTGCTAGGCTAGGTATGGTCTGGAGCCCTCATCAAAGACATTTATGATTACTGGGGAAATTCCAAGGTTTTAGAGGTTCTCTCTCAGGAACCAAGGACAAAGACCAAATTCTTTG
>NW_004444106.1:4194543-4199371 GCF_000243295.1 Trichechus manatus latirostris | reverse complement strand
AAAATATTACTAAAAGAAATGAAAGAAGACTTAAATGGAAAGACATTTGTTTTCATGGATTGGAAGGCTTAATATAGTTAAGCTGTCAATACTACCCAAAGCAATCTATAAATCCAATGCAATCCCTATCAAAATTCCAACAGCCTTCTTTACAGAAACAGAAAAGCCAATCCTCAAATGTATATGGAAGGGCAGGGGACCCTGAATAGCTAAAGCAATCTTGAAAAAGAAGAATAAAGTAGGAGGACTCACACTTCCTGATTTCAAAACATACTATAAAGCCACAGTAATTAAAACAGCCTGGTCCATTGAAAACCTGTTGCCATCGAGTCAATTTCCACTCATAGCGACCCTATACTGGTATAATAATAGACATACAGACCGATGGAATAGAATTGGGAACCCAGAAATAAATCTATACATCTATGGTCAACTGACTTTCAACAAGGATGCCAAATTCATTCAATAGGGAAGGAAGAGTCTCTTCAATAAACGGTGCTGGGAAAATTGAATTTCCACGTGCAGAAGAATCAAACAGGATCTATGCCTCACACCATACACAAAAAACAATTCAAAATGGATCAAGGACCTAAATGTGAAAACTAAAATCAAAATTCTTAAAAGAAAATGTAGGGGTGAGGCTGTGAGACCGAGTTTTTAACAATGCCTTATCAGATACAATAACAAAAGCATGAAGAACAAAAGAGAAAATAAGTAAATGTGATCTCATAAAAATTAAATACTTCTGTTCATCAAAAGGACTTTATCAATGACGTGAAGAGACAACCTACAAAATGGAGAAAATTCTTGGATATTCAAATGGCCAACAAACACACAAAAAGATGCTCTACATCATTCAGCCATTACCAAAAATAAAAAACTGAACCCCTTGCCGTCAAGTAGACTCCAACTCATAGTGACCCTATAGCTGTTAGGGAGATGCAAATCAAAATGACAAGGAAATACCACCTCACCTCTATTAAAATGGCAATGATCAAGAATAAGGAAAATAATAGGTGATGGCGAGCTTGTGGAGAAACTGGAACCCTATCCACTGCTGGTGGGAATATAATATGGTACAGCCACTGTGACAAACAGTTTGGTGATTCCTCAAAAAGCTGAATACAGAACTACCATATTACTCAACAATCCCAATGCTAGGTACATACCCAGAAGAAGTGAAGGCAGGAACACAGAAACCTGTACACCAATGTTCACTGCAGCACTTTTTACTTTGGAAACAACCAAAATGTCCATCGACAGGCAAACAGATAAACACAATGTGGTATAAACACACAATGGAATATACTCAGCCATAAAGAGGAATGAAGTCTTGATGCATGCCACAACATGGAAGAACCTTGAAAATATCATGTTGAACGAAGTCAGTCAGTCACAAAAGGACAAGTATTGTATGATCTTACTTACATGAAATAAGCAAATATATAGAAACCTAACATTATTAGTGGTTACCAGGGGTGGGAGGGAGGGGGAAAGGGGAGTTTTTGCTTAGGAGGCATTGAGTTTATGTTAATGGTGGTGGAATATTTTGGAAAAGGATAGCAAGATGCTGTAAAACTTGAAGAATGTAATCAATGTTACTGAATTGTACACGTAGAAATTGTTGAGATGGTGTACACTGTGTTATGCATATTTTCATCACAATTTACAAAAAAAAGAGTAGGTAAGTTTGTCAGTGGACAGAGAACAGCATGTACAAAAAGAATGGTGGAAAGAAAGAGCACTGCACTCTTTTGTGTGCAAATTCTTTGGCTGTCAGGGAAAAGCTGCAGATGAAGCAGGAAAAGTATACCATATGGAACTTCACGATCCCTCGGAAAACAGGGACTGAAGCAATATAGTCAAACTGCTGCAACTCACATTCCATCCTGTCCAAGAGTGTTCCTTGAAAATCATTGCAATGGCCTCCTAACTTGTCTTCTACTTTTTTTTTTTTAATTGTGGTGAATATAAATATCCCAAAACATTCACCAGCAAAACTTCCACATTTATAATTCAAAGCCATTTTTCATGTTGTGCCACCTTGTCTCCTTACCTTGAAACTCAGCGTCTTCTAATCACCTTCCATGTTACAAATTCAGTAACTGAGCTTCCAGTGCAGCCTTTAATACTAACAGTTCAGAATTCATTTCTATAAACTCCTTCAGGTAAGAGTTTACTTCCTAGCTACAAAGACAGTATCTGGTATCTTTATGTCCCAGCACAAAGGGCAGTATATGGTGTACAGCAGGTACACAGTAATGCTCATTGAGAGAAACAATGAGCAAGGATGGTAATAATAGCTTAAACTTACAGAGCATCTAAAACATAACTACATACTATGCAAAGTATTTTACATGCCTTATTTCACCTAATCAGCACAACTATTTGTGATAGCTACTGTCATTATTTCATTTTATAGATAAGGAAACGGTAGCCCAGAGAGCTTATGTAACTAGCAGAAGGTACCACATCTAAAAAGTACCAGAGCCTGAATGTGAACCTGTCTGACTACAGAGTTCAAGCTCTTTACATCATACTTTCCAAGAGGGAAAAAATCCCCAAATTGATAAAGAAGGTCAACAAAGGAATGAAAGCTATACCCTGGCAGCAGTGACTATATCCAACGAAGCAGAGGAGAAAGCACAGCTCACCTTCCACTTGGCTGTCAGGAGCACAGCGTCCATAGCCTGCCTGGTCTTTCACAAGGGGCAGGATCCTGGTGTTCAGGCTAAGCTGAAGGGTAAGATTAGGGTAAAAAAAGACAGTAAGTGAGGCCTGCAATAATCTGAATCTTTCTCACTAGGCAGAACTGAGACAGGGAATTCTAACAGTGCCAACAATGAGGCACTCCCAAATACCGCAGCTAACATAAAGTCACAGTGTTTGGTGCTGGACTGTGTGATGAAATGAAATGAGTTGCTATAAGTAGTCCTCTCAGGAATTTCTGAAGTTAAATCAATTTACAAAACTTTATCCACCAATGTTCTGCAGCACCTCACATAGAGTCAGCTGAGAGAGTGCTAAAACGATTTTAGGACAGTTATGGGAAATTTCAGGGTACATACAAAGAGTTAATTACAATAAATTCAATATTGTTACCCTCAGGGCCTCTACACAAATGACGGGATACAGGTGATACCCAATTTTTTCTTGTGCTTCTATTTTCCAAATTTTACAATGAACTTATTTTATTCTCCAACTGAACAAACAAATCCACATACACAGTAAGTAGGTTTTATCTTTCTTCCCTCTGTCATTTGAAAATAAAATTAACTATCACTTTAGCTTGGCCTGGAGACATTAATCTCCAAACTTGATTCCCCTGTCCTAAATCTAGCCATACAGCTCTCCAGAAAGTGAGGTCATTTCAGGTAGTGTCACAGAGCTTTTTCTTTGTTTTTCTAAGACATTAAATGTTCACCTATGTCCAATCCTTCTCCTACTAACAGCCTCACCTACTAACAAGCCTACTAGGGAAGTGTTCTGGGGGCCCACAACTACCCTCTAGAAGGACTCACAATAACAGGCCTGCTTTCTATGCTTTCTTCCCACTTGGGAACTGCAGGGACACTTCTGCGAAGCCCTCTCAGGTCTTGGGGTTCAGAACTATTATAGGAATTAGATCCTGTAGGCACATTCTGGTACTTAGCACCCCAACATGAATGCCAGGTGCATATCATAAATCTTGATATTTACATTAAACAACTCTGATAAGCTGGTGTTAAATAAAAACTTAATGGCCACTTATGTCAGGTATAGAGTTTCTGAGAACAATAGTTTTTAAGAATGTTCTAACTGCAAGGACTTTTCCAGAAAAACCACCTGATATTGAAGGATGTCTCTGACTTACCTTACAGATCACAAGCAATCCCCAACAAACAAGTACACCTATAAAACCAATGAAAGAAAGACCCCCCACTTTGTAAGACTCTCCATTTAATTACGGAAATACCTAAGACCCAGTCATTGTAAATTCCCTAATGGAAATCCTCTATCTTTAAAAACCCTATACTTGAGCAGCCTGGAAGAGCTCCTCTCTACTTTTGGTTTGGAGGCTCCCTAATTGCAATCAGCTCTTGCTCAATAAGCTTCACATCACTAATCAACCCTGGTGGTCAGCAATTTTCTTTGTCACTGGTATGTCATCTCCCTGGGGTGCACAGAACAGCACCATTAATCATTAATTTTATGAACATTCCAAGGGTTTATTCCTCGGGGCTTGTCCAAGAGCCTGCACCATGACTCCAGGCTCTCCAGAAGAAAAGTTACTTTGAGCAAACTATGTCCCCTGCCTTAATTAACTCTTCCCTTGCAGGAGGTTTTTAACTGTATTCAGATTTCTGGGGTTATCACTGCTTTGGTTTAAGAAAACATTTTAAAAAGTTGTTTGTTTTCCAGTAAAAAATAAACGTGTTAAAGAAAAAATGGTCCTCTTATTTGAACTTAACTTGAATCCTTCTGAGAAACTGGGAACCTCTAGTAAGTACAATTCTGAGAAAAATCAGCTAAACATTTTTTTCTTAATAACACTTTATTGTGCTTTTGGTGAAGATTTAAACAGCAGCTGAGGTTCCCATTTAACAATTTCTACACACACTGTTCAGTGAAATTGGTTACATTCTTCACAATGTGTGAACATTCACATTATGTCCGTTATGATTTTTCCGTTTCCATTAATCTAGTTTCCTTGCCCCCTCACATTCTCATCTTTAAGTAACTGTTGACCGTTTGGTCTCATATAGATAATTTTTTAAAGGAGCACAGTATTCATAGGTGATATTCATTATTTTGTAAGCCAATCTGTTATTTATCTAAAAGGTGACCT
>NW_004444106.1:4190062-4191585 GCF_000243295.1 Trichechus manatus latirostris | reverse complement strand
CATACTATGGACTGCCAGAAGAACGAACAAGGCAATACTGGAAGAAGTACAGCCAGAGTGCCCCTCGGAAGCAGAATGACGAGACTTTGTCTCACTTATTTTGGACATGTTATCAGAAGGGACCAGTCCCTGGAGAAGGACATCATGCTTGGTAAAGTAGAGGGTCAGCAAAAAAGAGGAAGATCCTCAATGAGATGGATTGACACAGTGCCTGCAACAAGGGGCTCAAAAATAGCAATGATTGTGAGGATGGCACAGGCAGTGTTTCCTTCTGTTGTACACAGAGTTGCTGCTAGTCGTAACTGACTTAATGGCACCAAACGACAACAACTATCTAGAGTGTGAATCCCCACTCTCCCCGTCCCTAGTAACGAGCAATGAACATTAGTTGCTCTATATTTACCTGTTCATGTCATTTCATGAAAGTGAGAACATACAATATATGTTTTTTTGTGATGGACTTATTTTGCTTAACATAATGTCCTTCAGGTTCATCCACGTTCCAAGATGTTTTGGGAACTCATTTTTCTTCATTACTGAGTAGTATTCCTTGTACGTACGTACGTACCACATTTTACTTATCCATTCATCCGCTGATGGGCACTTAGGTTATTTCCGTATTTTTGCTATTGTGAACAGTCCTGTGATGAACACAGGTGTGCATATGTCTGTTCCTGTCACTTCTATTAGATCCCTAGAGCACACATCGAGGAGTGGAATTGCTGGGTCATATGGCAGCTCTACCTCTAGTTTTTCAAGGACGCGTCAGACAGTTTTCCACAATGGCTATACCACTTTGCATTCCCACCAGCAATGGATAAGGGTTCCAATTTCTCTACATCCCCTCCAACACTTGTTATTTTCCTTCTTTTTTTTTTTTAAAAATCTTAGCCATCCTAGTGGGAGTGAAATGGTAATTCATTGTGGTTTTGATTTGCATTTCTCTGAAGGCTAATGACCCTGAGTATCTTCTCATGTGTCTGCTGGCATTTTAATATCCTCTTTGGTGAAGTGTCTGTTCA
The DNA here is from genome assembly GCF_000243295.1 of Trichechus manatus latirostris. Taxonomy (NCBI): domain Eukaryota; kingdom Metazoa; phylum Chordata; class Mammalia; order Sirenia; family Trichechidae; genus Trichechus; species Trichechus manatus. Next base: position 4,190,563 of record NW_004444106.1, on the reverse strand, counting down.
TGTCCTTTGCCCAGTTTTTGATTGGGTTGTCTTTTTGTTGTTAAGCTGTAAAAGTTTTCTATGTATTGTAGATATGAGACCTTTATCAGTTATATCATTCCTAAAGATTTTTTTTCCCAGTCTGTGGGTTGTCTCTTTACTCTTGATAAAGTCTTCTGATGAACATCAAGTATTTAACTTTTATGAGGTCCCAGTTATGTATTTTGATTTCTGTTGCTCGTACATTTTTTGTTGTATTTGCTAACCTATTATTGAAAAAAATTAGGTCCCAAAGCTTCAGTCCTATATTTTCTTGCAAGAACTTTATGGTTTTAGATTTAACACTTAGGTCCTTGATCCATTTTGAATTAGTTTTTGTGTATGGCATGAGCTACGGATCTTGTTTCATTTTCCTGCATGTGGAAATCAGCTAAGAACTTTTAAAAATAACTATGCTGGAAACACCTAACCACAAATGATTAAGTAAACTTAAACTAACCTACAGATTACAGATCTGCAAGC
>NW_004444106.1:4186199-4188662 GCF_000243295.1 Trichechus manatus latirostris | reverse complement strand
CACCGACCCCTTCCGTCCAACTAGTTACTTTCTCCCCAAACCTGCTCTGCACTTCCGACCTTCTGCTGCACCGCCACCTCCGGAAAGTCCTCAGCTTGGTCTTTTGTATCTACCTGCGGGGGCCACGGGTACTGGGCTTCCTTCTCCAGGTTCCCGGGTCCGACCAGGGGTCAGGTCGACACACTTCTTTTTACCCAGTGGCCCGAAAGTGAAAATGTGGAGGCCCCACTTTTTCAGCGTCGGGTGGCTTCCAGGGTCTCTCGCTGGCCCTACTTCCGCACACCGAGCGGTGCTATCCCAACTCCCGTCCCCTCTAGGAACAGAGGAGGCTTCACAACTCTCTGGTCAGTCACTTTGAAGGGTTGGTGAGTGCCTTGGCCTTCGGCTTCAAGCCACGTGACTGCCAGGTCCCGCCTCCACCGTTCCCGCCTACTCTGGCCCTGGGGAAGCCCTTGTAATGTGTGGTTTACAACCCCAGGAGAATCACCTTCAAAATTCTTAGAAGTGCTCATGGATATACCCCCTCCCACCATCCCCCATCCCCACCACTCCGGACCAAATGTATTGAAATCTGGTTCACTGGGTATTTTAAAAAGCTGTTCTTGTGATTCTAATGTAGGTTAACCAACCTATTAGAAAACCAACCCTGGACATGGCCGTAGGAAACAAAAAAGAAAAAAAAAAGTATATATATACATATAATATATAATGGTGTATATAATATGTAATCAATATATAATATACCGTTATAAATCATGGTGTATATACTATTATTTTATATACCGTTATACATGTGAGGGCACAACAATTAAGCCTGGCTGCTAACCGAAAATGTGGGTTCTAACCCACTCGGTGGCTCTCTGAGAGAATAACCTGGCAATCCGCTCACAAAGATTACAGCCTAGAAAACCCTATGAGGCAGTCTATTCTGTCACATGGGGTCGCTATGAAGTCAGAAAATCAACTTGACATCACCTAACAACTTAAAATAAAAACCAAACCCCTTGCAATCGAGTCCATTCCGACTCATATCTACCCATTTTATATTATATATAGTGAATTATTACACATATATTACTTTAACATAAAATATGAAAAGTATGTGTTTATTTGAAATTATATATTATGCAGTATTATTTTTCTGTTATATAAAATGCTATTCTTTAAACAAAACACTAGGACTTGTTAACAGTGGCAATTAGTTGTAATTAATAGTAGGACTAATTAAACAGCTAATATGTGTGAGAAGATATAATAGTTTTATAATATTTCTTTCCACTGATACAGCAACTTATTTTAACTCTTTCAATCTCTTTATTGGATATTCAAATTTTGTGGGTTGTATTATTCTGTTTACATAAGTGTAAAACTTTTTTAAAGAACATAAACACAATAGGACTGATGGAACAGAGGAGTCCCTGGGTAGCGCAAATGTTTAACCAGCTTGGCTTTTAACCAAGAAAGGTTGGAGGTTCAAGTCCACGTAGAGGCACCCAGAAAGAAAGGTCTGGCGATCTACTTCTGAAAAATCAGCTATTGAAAATCCTATGCAGAACAGTTCTATTCTGACACACATGGAGTCGCCGTGAGTGGGAATCAACTTGACAGCAACTGATTTTTTATTTACTTATTTTTGGTAAAACTGAGTACAGGCAAAAGTAAAATTCACATTGACTTGCAGCTCTGCCGTTATGAAGCCCTCATTACATTGAATTGTGGAGTTTGTCCAATATGATAACATCAAGCTAAATATCCTCTCAACAAAAATTTTTGGGTGGGAGATACTTAGGACTTTACTTACTAGCAACAGCAGGTTTTTAGATTTTTAGGAATTAATTTCCAGTTCTCCAAAATTTTCCATCCACTCTATATTTTCAGGCTTGTTTTGGTAGACCAACTGTCAATTGGATCCTTTGCATCTGTAAATTTATCATATAGGTCAGTGGTTAAAACTTATCTTTACAATGCATACTTGAGTCACATCACTTGGAGTGATACAACAATGGATGATCCAATACTGTGAATCACACATAATGGTTGTCTAATATCAGCGGTCAAGGTAACAGCAACTTTGGAAGGTGGATAACCTCTGCCGTATCCACTTGACAGAAAAAGACTGTGTTATTTTCAGCCTCTATTTGTTTGGCCACCTTATTGGTTTTGTACTCCCCCGACCCGCCAACCTTCCATACCCTTGCTGATTATTGGAACTTTTCCAATTCCAGGGAGGGGCTTCTAGAGAGAGGGACTTTCAGTCCTGGACCCAAGAATTGTTGTTGAGTCTGTTATGACTCATGGTGACCCCGTGTGTCACACTAGAACTATGCTCCATTGGATTTTCAGAGGCTGATTTTTTGGAAGTAAATCACCAGGCCTTTCTTCTGAGGCACTGTAATTTAGCATCTGAGCCTGTTTACATTCAGGGGGAGGGATGAGAATCAATATCAGCACAAAGCTGATTTC
>NW_004444106.1:4172182-4179372 GCF_000243295.1 Trichechus manatus latirostris | reverse complement strand
GCCTCTTCTTAATTTTGCCTGCAGGCATGCCTCTCTCTGACTCCTCGGCCTCTGCCTTGCTCTGGAAAGTGTTACAAAGCTCTTTTAGCTCACTAATAAGTGCCCTGAGGCACTGTACTCTGCTAGTAAGCCTTGGCCGTATGGCGTTCAGCTCTAGCTCCCTCAAGGTGGCAAACCTACCTCCAATAAGTGCTCAGAGGCACCCTACTCCTCCAGTAAGCCTCCCGCCTGAAGGCACTTAGCTTTCTTGCTTAGTGGGCTGGGAAGCCCACTGCATGGTCTCTCCTCCCATCATTTCTCTGCCACCACCTCTTGCCATCTTCAGTGTTGCAGCTCTGTCTCCTGGTTCCAGGAGCTTCTCAGGGCGAGGATCCCAGGTCCAAGGGATACGCTCTGCTCTTGGCTCCTCTTTCTTGGTGGTGGTGAGATCCTCTCTTCTTGCCTCTGGGATGGCTTATTTTAAGCCTAGCAGGATGGCAAAACTGACCAATCCCCTTGGTGGGCCACAGTTACCTTATTTGCACAGTCTGACTTAGTTGTTAAAATTGGAACCATTATTCCCTGTCCTTGAGTATAAAGAATGTGACCCAGCTGGAGCAACAAGCCTTCACAAGGATATATCAACTGGGCCCTGAGGTATAAAAGCAATAGCTAGGACAATCTTGGAAAACATCTTTTAGGAAATCTTTCACATAAACAAATACTTAGATAGAGCACAAAAGACCCACCTATTTTCCACTCTTATCTTTTTCTATTAGCATTTAGTAAATAGTAAGATTTGTTGGATCAATGAAGGCCCTACTGATTGTCATTACTGAAACTCGTACCAATGATTATTAAGAAAAACAATTCAAAATGTAGAATCATGGTGATTCAATAGTTTTTAGCCAGTTTCTGAAAAGGTGAAGCTTTTATTGATTTTATCTATTTGTAATGTCTACATATACCGAGGATTCTGTAACATTCCTCGGACTCAGGCAGACAGAGCTCTGGCAGCATGTTTGTCCATTTCTCACTTTTGCTTCTTGGAACATATGCCAACTAAAATCTTTCTTCTTGCTTTACTACAGCTTCATGGTGATTTTACCCTAAGACAGTTAAATTATACAGTCACCGTAGTGTCTTCTGAAGCAACAAATCACAAATCCAGTCGACCTCCAGGAGACCTAGACTGCAGAGCAGAAGCTCACAGAGAGAGATCCTGTCTTTTGGACCCCACGTATTCACGCTCCACGTCCCTTTGATACTGATCGGGTAAGTGCTCTGGGAAAATGAGTCTTTGCTTACTCTTTCTCAAGTTTTGTTCGGCACATTGTTTGAAAACCAGTTGTTTTGATTAAGGAGAATCTTCCTTAGATTTTTGCCTGACCATTTGGTTAAGAGTAACAATTGACTCTTTTGGTGAACTGAAGTTTGATTCCAGATTTGGGCTTTTGAAACTTTAAGAGGTAATTCTATTTTCAAAGAGCTCTGGGTCACCATAAGCTGCAAAATTTGGGCAGGGGTTGACAAGTAAAAGCCATCGCTAACACTCATCACAAGCATTAAAGACTTCTGTGATACGATAAGGCAGTCACGAGACAGGCTTGAACATTAATTAGGCTGCCTGCCACCCACAAGCAAATTCTCGCACAACGAAGGCCAAGCCAAACACTGTCCAAATCCCATGGCATTCCTCATTAGGTTTCTTTTTGTGACTCAGAGAAAATCTGGAAAATGGTGCTCTGTTTTGAAACTCCTTTCTTTCCCCTTTCCAAATTTAAAAGGGGGAAATAACCGAGAGAAAAGTAAAATTGACAGCCCACTGTCCAGCACACCCGCTGCCTACATAGTAAAGAATTTTGGGCCTAATTCAGCTCAGTATTTAGAAAAATGGCACGAGTTAACAAAAGAAAAGGATTCATTACAATGGCCTAAATGGGGGGGCTTCTGAATTGGCCACATTAGTCTTTTTAAGATGTAAGTTAGAAGCAAAGGGATCTAAAATAAATCAAAACCAGTGGGAATTAATTTTTAATTGGCATTTTAAATTCTCAAGAAGACAGTAAATGAATAAATTCGCTTTAGTTCAGGAAAACAACCAAAACAGATGTTGGCATTGTGGAAAAGTCAGGTTGCGTTATTTGATTCTTTAATGAATAGAACTCCTATGGGTATTAAAGAGGATGGAAAAAACTCAGAGAAAGAAAATAGGGAAAAGGAAAAACCTGCTTCTTTATAACCTGATTTGACTTCTAATTCTCTTTTAGCCAAATTACCTTTTAATTCCAGGGATTCACTGGAAACTGAGTCTCTGTCTCTGTTACTGCCTTTGGTATTTAGACAGCCTAAATTAGCAAGTGGACTGGTGGAAGTCACAGTAAACCCCTGGTCTAAATCCAAATTAAGGGCAGTTATGAAAGATTTTCCTGACCCTCATGAAAATCCACCAAAATTTTTCCATGAATTTACTATTTTGACCAGCACCTATGAGCCAGGTCCTACATATTTATATAATTTGTTACATATGCTAGTAGGATCAGGAGAAGCAGTTAGATGGATGGCTGAATCGAAGTGGAAAGACCAAGAAACAAGTTTTGTTACAAAAACTGGAGTTACAGAAAAAGAATTAAGAGATGAAGTTCAGGATTTAGTTAAAGAATTAATAAAAGCATTTCCAAGAATATTTCCAAAAAAAGATTAACTGGACAAGAATTCAGGCTTGTAGACAAGAAAAGGGAGAAAATGTATATACTTTCATGAATCATTTCTCCAAACTGTTTGAAGAACATTCAGGTTTAAGGGCAGTTATAAAAGAACATTGGCCGGTATTTAATTCTATGGTTTTTGGGGGGGGATTGTTGCCTGAACTAGCGGCTTTAGTGAAAAGACATAATTTGACTCGGAAAATGTGAATCCTTCAGAATTGGCTACAGTGGCTTACAAATTAGCTCAAACTCAGGAAGAAAAGAATAGGGAAAGGCTAGAGAGCAAAACAAGAAATGAATGGCTTTGCAGTTGCAGCAGCTGCAAAGTAGGGGCATTAATGATAGGGTTCCAGCCAAGGGACAGCCTCAATTCAGTATGCCCCAAAATGAGCTGGTTTGCAACTATTGTAAAAGGCCCAGTCATTTCAAGAGAGATTGTTTAAAAATTAAGAATAAACAAAGGCCTACTCCTTCAGCACCTCCGTTACTGTCACAGTGATAGTGCTCTGAGGATTTAAGGGTGTTCACCATAGTTCCTCTTAACAGTCTGGGAGAGATAATATTCCAAGTAAATGGGGAGCCATGTGCCTTCCTGATTGACACAGGGACTACCGTGTCAACAATAAATACCACATGTTTACAAAACCCCTTCCCTTGGAGTTACAAAACTTCTAAAATTGTGGTAGTTCCAAATGAAGAATAAATTTTGCCTCATTCAGAGGTGGTGCCAATATCTTTAGGATCCATTGACGATTTACATCCATTTTCTTATCAGCAGTGATACCCCTGTTAATCTATTAGGGCAAGATTTGTTATCCAAATGGCAATGCTATACACAGTTTACTGATAGTGGAGAAATTAAAATTTCCTCCATTAGATGACTCTGACTCTGTTAGATGACTACTTTGTCAAGAGAAAAGCAGAAGACACCTTATGCTGTATTCAAGGGTTAATGAAAGTAGAAGAAACTATAGAACAGTTCGGGGAGGAGAGAAGGAATTAGAGCAAGTACCCACTGAACTTTGGGCAAAGACAACCACAAATGTAGGAAAAATCTTGTCAGCCTAACTTACTCAAGTGCAAATAGATACTTCTAAACCTTTGCCTAGAATAGTTCAATATCCATTAAAGCCTGAAGCTACAGCAGGGTTAGAACCTATTATCCAAGATTTCCTTCAGCAAGGTCTAATTGTACCATGAACTAGACCTTGTATACTCCTATTTTTTCTGGTTAAAATAAGATTACAATATCTAGATTCCCTGTAGTTCCCAAGCCTCATTTACTATTAGCCCAGGTACCAAGTGCTGCTGTATGCTTTACAGTTATAGATCTCTGTAGTGTTTTCTTTAATATCCTTGCTCACTGTGGTAGTCAATACTTATTTGTTTTCACCTGGAAAAATCAACAGTGCACATGGAGAGTTCTCCCACAAAGGTTCACCAAAAGTCCAACTTATTTTTCACAAGTATTGCATTCAGATTTGGTTCCATTTCAATTTAGACACGGATCAGTGTTATTGCAGTATATAGCCAACCTCATGATTTGTTCCAGTCCTAAACAAAATAATGTTGAAGACTGTACTCTGTTATTACAATATCTAGCCACTAGAGGGCATAAGGCATCCAAAGAAAAACTACATTTTGCCCACACGACTGTTAAATATTTAGGACATCTTATTTCAGCTAAAGGTACATCTATAGACCCTGAAGAGAAAGGAAACTATATTAACATTTCCTATGCCTACCACAAAGAAACAATTAAGGAGTTTCTAGGTCTTTGTCGTAATTGGATTCCAAATTTCTCATTGTTAGCACAGCCCTTATATCACTACCTGAGAAAAGAAGCGATTTATCTTTTTTCCCTTTCTGAAGAAGGTGCAGAAGCAGTACATGCTCTTTAACGAGTCCTTTTAACCACTCCTGCTTTGGGTTTTCCAAATTATGCTTTGAAATTTCCTCTGTATGTAAATGAACAAAATTGGAATGCTTGTGGTGTTTTAACTCAGAAACATGGAGATCATCAGAGGCCTGTAGGATACTATAGTCTTCAGTTAGGTGCAATTGCTAGTACTTGTCCTTCATGCATAAGGGCAGTAGCAGCAACAGCTCAATTAGGAGAAAACACTGCAAACATAGTTTTGGGTAATGACTTAGATTTATTTGTTTCACATGTAGTAGCTGCTATTCTCAGATCTACTTTAACAAAATATCTATCTGCCAGCAGGTTAACCTCTTATGAAGCTTTATTACTGACAGCCCAAAATATTCGAATACATGTTGTTAAAGCTTTAAATCTTGCCAGTCTTTTCCCTGAGGAAGAAGGAGTACCACATGACTGCTTTGTTTTCAGAGATCAACTTTTGACCGCAAGAGATCTCCAGGAAACTCCTTTGGCTAACTCTTCTTCAGTTTTATTTGTAGATGGTTTTTATTTAAAACCAAATATGACTTCAAGCAAATATCAGGAAGCATACGTGCTGACTACTTATCCTCAGAGGTATTGGGGAGTGGACCTTTGCCTCAGGTAACTTCAGCACTACAAGCTTGTAGATTAGTTTGTAGATTAGCAAAAAAATCAACGTGTGACCATATTCATGATTTCAAAGTATTACTTCGGGTCGGTTCATAATTTTGGGACGCTGTGGAAACAGTAGAGATTTTTGACATCAGGAGGATCTACCATTAAGAAGGGAAAATACATAGCCGAACTTTTAGATGCTTTACTGTTACTTTAAGAAATAGCCATGGTTAAGATAGGAGCACACCAGTCAAAACAACAATCTTGGATTGAGGAGGTAATTGAGAATGAGTTGGAAGATGCCGCAGCTAGAAGAGCAGCTGGTAGAGAGACCCAAAATCCTAGCCCAACTTATATCTGAAAATCCTTTAAGGAGATTTAAAATAGAATCTGTTGAGACTATGACCCCTCCTTAGCTTATACAAAGTCAAAAATTAGAAGTACAAAATCATAAAAAAAATCCTATTTTTAATCCAAATTTAGAGGTATTAAAAAGATACCAAAAATTAGCCCCTGGAACTGAAATAACAGAAAGGAGAGCAGGTGAACGTCATCTTAAAAAAAGAAATTGAATTGTGGCTAGGTCCTGGAAACAAGATTGTTATTTCTAAGGGAATATTTTGTTATCAGCCTGCTTATTAGAATTTAAAGAACAATGGAATGAAGATTTAATTGCATTCTTAGATAACATTTTTGAGGAAACTTTGTACATGCAGCTTATTATTTGTATAACAGACTTGATCTGATAGACTTCTTCTACTAATGTATGAAGGAACAAGATTAGAAAATTACCATCCTGGATACACCAATTTTGGAAATAGAGAAAAATACAAAGTGTGTTGGGGATGGAAATCAGGTTTACCTCTACCATTAATAGAGGGTCCAGAGAAAACAAGATACACTAGGCGGCACAGTTTACCTTTACACCAAAAGGCTACACCTCCTTCAAAACAACAAATATGGAAAAAGGAGGTGTCTTAGTTATCTAGTGGGGCTATAAAAAAATACCACAAATGAATGGGTTTAAAAAACAGAAATTTATTCTCTCACAGTTTAGGAGGCTAGAAGTCTGAATTCAGGGTGCCAGATCCAGGGGAAGGCCTCCTCTCTCTGTCGGCTCTGAGGGGAAGGTCCTCATCAGCAGTGATCTTCCCCTGAGTCTAGGAGTTTCTCAGGCAGGGACCTAAGGTCCAAAGGATGTGATCCACTCCTGACTCTTCTTTCTTGGTGGCAGGATGTCCCTTTCCTCTCTGCTTGCTTATCTCTTTTATATCTTAAAAGAGATTGACTCAAGATACGACCTAATCCTGTAGATTATGTGCTGCCTCATTAACATAACTGCCTCTAATTCTGCCTCACTAACATCATAAAGGTTAGGATTTACAACACATAGGATAATTACATCAGATCACAGAATGGAGGACAACCACACAATACTGGGAATCATGGCCTAGCCAAGTTGACACACATTTTGGGGGGACACAATACAATCCATAACATTGGAGGGATGTACTCTAAATTCTGACACAGATCTCTGGATTGGACCTGATAAAACTCTGGTCCTGCCAAAAGAATTACATCTTCCTGTAGTTTATAGTTTCCACCAAAAAGATCATTTAGGAAGAGATAAGACTCTACAAAGAATAAAAAAAAAATATTGGGGTAATTTCTGAAAGGCTGTGAATGAAGTAGTGAAAGATTACACTATTTGCCAAGAATTTAACCCAGGGGAAACTTATTTGACTCTTCAGGGTCGATATCCCCTTCCTACAGGACCCATGACTGAATGGCAAATGGATTTTCAACAACTTCCCCCAGTTCAAAATTATAAGTATGTTTTAGACATGATATGCAGATGTCTTGGATGGAATTGTGTCCCCCCAGAATATGTGTCAACTTGGTTAGGCCGTGATTCCCAGTATTGTGTGGTTGTCCTCCATTTTGTGATTGATGTAATTTTCCTATGTGCTGTAAACCCTAATCTC
>NW_004444106.1:4170045-4171729 GCF_000243295.1 Trichechus manatus latirostris | reverse complement strand
GTTGGAATGCTACTGCCACCTTTGTTGCTAAAAAATTATTAGAAAATATTCTTCCTATGTGGATTACTCCTCATTCCCTGTGTGGTGCTAGAGGTTCTCACTTTACTGGCCAAATTTTGGCAGCAGTTTGTAACATTTTTCCTATCTTGCATCAATTACATTATCCATATCATCTGCAATCTTCAGGATTAGTTGAAAGAACAAACGGAATAATAAAAGTTCAGTTAGTTAAGCTTATTGCTTCTTTAAAACTAATGTGGCCTCAAGTGTTTCCAACTGTATTGATGAATCTGCAGTCTACTCCTTTTAGTCCTCACAAGTTAACCCCATTTGAAATAGTCACTGGATGTATCATGCCTCTTCCTTATAATGCTATAATTCCTGATTAAAATTTGATCTCTAATAATTTGTTAAAGTATTGTCAAAGCTTAATACAGAATGCTAAAGTCAATGATACAGTGATTAAGGATGACCTATGCTCAAACTTCTTCTCCTAATTATGTAGGTTTTCATGCCCGAGAACCTGGTGACTATGTATATTGGAAGCAGCACCAAATAAAGGACTCTTTAGAAACAAAATGAAAAGGTCCTCATTTAGTTTTACTAACAAATGAATTTGCTGCAAAATTACAGGTTGTAAAATCTTCAGTACATCTTTCTCAATTAAAGAAGACCAAGGTTCCTGATTGGGTGATCAAACCAGCAGGAGGACTGAAGTTGAAATTCAGACACCTTCCCAAAACAACCACTAACTGACTTCCTCCCTTGGATGAGTGATCAAAAGTACAATTTAAATATTTTGTTATTTGTTATATTCTTTATCACTTTGCAAATCTATATGAATTAAGTTTGATTTAAAATGATGTTGATCATTTGTTTAGTTACTCTTTATTTGTTGGAGGAATAGATACTTGGAATGAAAATGCTTTTGTCCAATTATTACAATCTGTAGTGAGTGGTGGTAATTTGACACAGTGTGGATTTGTCAGCAAAATCCTTGTTCTGTTAAAGAAAACTCTGACCCTTTGACATCCCCTGTGTTAAATTATCACTTATTTCCACCTTCCACTCTAAATTCTAGCAAGGTTTTGCCCTGTGCAATTAGAGTTAAGTTAGGGACTCCTGTCTGTAACCCAAAGACCTTCAATACCATGCTTTAATATCACTAAGATCCAGTTAAATTATTACTTCTGTAATACCCAGATACTTCGAAGATATACTCATTTGCCTTATAATAAGGATGGATATTTTATAGAATTATAGCAATACCCTCCTAGAGATTTAGGTGATAGGTATGAAGAGTGCGATAACCAGCTAGCTGAAATTGCAACCCATAATAAGTTACCTTGCCCTCATGATTATAATAATGAATGTTGGAAAAAATTTTACCTATATAGAATTATGACTAGGAAGACTATCTATCTGTGATAATTCTCTAATAGAAACTTGCTTGTCACGTGTAAATATTTCTAAAACCAACAAGACAGATCTCTCAGAGGTCCTTCTGGGGAGTGCAAGACCCTCCTCTTCCTGAAACAGGAAAATCTACCTGTGCTTCCCCTGAATGCCAGTTCAGATATAAGCAACCCCTAAAGAGCAGGGAAGGAAGCCTCCAGCATAACTGAAGGGCAACACCTATCCCAGAGAGGGGCTCACTGGGTGTGGGTGTTCCCTGAAAACATGG
>NW_004444106.1:4150271-4152415 GCF_000243295.1 Trichechus manatus latirostris | reverse complement strand
TGTCACACAACAATTTGTGTATTGTTTAATGAGAAACTAGTTTGCTCTGTAAACTTTCACCTAAAGTACAACTTTAAAAAAAGATTCTATAGGAGAAACCAGATCAAAACAGGGAAAATGCAGAACAAAATTTCAAATTCTCATGGACTCCAGACTTTCTAGAGCCATGGAGGCTGTATGAACCACTGAAATTATTGCCCCGAGATAACTCAAACTTTAAACCGAAATATCCCCTGAAGTCTTCGTAAAACCAAACAATAGTCTAGCTTAACTAGTAAAAAATGTCTGCCTTGAGCATTTTTCTCTTTTAAGAACTATCAATATGGGATCAAAATGACAGTAGCAACTAGAAAGATTAGATAGGAACCTTAGGGGTCAGTGAGTTTATATTAATGGGGGAGGAAAAACTCAGAAAAGTAGGTTGAGAATGGTTGCACAACTCAAAGTATGTAATCAATGTCACTGAATTGTACATGTAGAAACAGTTGAATTGGTGTATGTTTTGCTGTGTATATTCTCAACAACACTAACAAAATAAAATTTTTTAAAAAAGGAAAGAAATAAAAGGTATCCAAATTGCAAAGGAAGAGGTTAAACTGTCTCCATTCACAGATGACATGATCTTATACATAGAAAATTCCAAGAATCTACGAAATAGCTTCTAGGACCAACAGAGGAATTTAGCACAGTTGCAGGTACAAGGTTAACACATAAAAATCAGTTGGGCTTCTGTACACTGGCAATGAGAAATCTATAAAGGAGATTAAGAAAACAATTCCATTTTAAGTGGCATCTAAGAGAGTAAAATATCTAGTAATAAATTTACCTAGTTATGTGAAAGATTTATAAAATGAAAAGTATGAAACAATGCTGAAAGAGACTAAAGAAGACCTAAATAGATGGAAAGACGTTCTGTGCTCATGGATTGGAAGACTTAATATTGTCAAGATGTCAATACTACACAAAGCAATTTACAGATATAACACAATCCTGATCAAAACACAATTTTCCAACTTTTCCTAGTAAATAGTGTTAAAACCCAAAAAAAAAAAGCTAAACACTTTATTTCATTACAAAAAGGCAAACAGCAAACCAACCAGTTGCCATGGAGTCAATTCTAATTCCTGGACACCCTATGCATTTCAGAGAATTGTAGTCCATAGGGTTTTCAATGTCTGTAATCTTTCAGAAGTAGACTGACAGGCCTTTTCTTCCAGGTGCCTCTTGGAAGATTCAAAGAGTCAACCTTTGGTCATTAATCATTTGTGTCACCCATTGTCTCCTTAACACATTATTTCATTAATGAAACACAATAGGGAACATTGCTACTAATTACATGAATTAAACACAATTTTTCATCTTTTTCTAGTATATAGTGTGTTAAAAGCACAAAGAAAGTGCTAAACACATAATATGATGGATAATAACACTATACAGAGTCTCTCTCATGCTTACATGACTTAAACCTAAATTTTCAACTTTTTTTTTTTCAGTATATAATGTGTTAAAAGCATGAAAAACAAACACAATTTGACCAAAAAACACTATGGAATCTTCCTTACAAGTAGGTGACTTAAACACAGTTTTTCAATGTTTGCCACAAGTAGTGTGTTAAAAGCATGAGAAAGTGGAACACATTATTTGACCAAAAAAAGCATTATAGGGAGTTTCCCTTACAACTAGGTGAGTTAAACACAATTTTCAACATTATCCAATAGATTGTGTGAGAAAAGCACAAAAAAAGACTAAAAATATTATTTCTCTGAAAAAAAAAAAAAACTATAATAAGTCTACCTTGCAATTAAGTGAGTTATAAACACTCTTTCAAATTTTGTCAGTGTCAAGCACAGAAATTGCTAAACAAATTATTTGACTGGATTAAAAAAAACGACAACACTATAGGGAATCTCTTTTGCAACTAGGTGATTTGAACACAATTTACCAACTTTTGCCAGTAAATGGTGTGTGACAGGCATTAAAGGGCGCTAAATGTATTCGTTGAAGGGGAAAAAAAAAACACTATAGGGAGTCTCCAACTTAACGAAGTGTCTTAAAATTTTTCAACTTTTCTTTTTGTTAAATATATAAAAAATGCTAAACACGTTATCTAATAGAAACAAAAAACTATAAAGTGCCTCCTTTGA
>NW_004444106.1:4145244-4149947 GCF_000243295.1 Trichechus manatus latirostris | reverse complement strand
AGGGAAAGAGAGAATCAAGATCAACAGCCCAAAGTTGATTCCTGTGAGGCGGAGTTCAAACATATCTCCACCCTCCAACCTTTTTAACCATTTCTGACACCAGTTATCCTCCCCATGGCACTCTCTACTTCTCTGCCGAGTTTGATAATTTACTGCAATGGTCACACAGAACTCACAGACAGTACTCACTATTAAAGGGTTTATTAGGGAAGTAATAAGTTACAACTCAGGATCAGGACTTACTCAGGCTATAGTTCTTTGGTCAGGACAGCTTCTTGGCTGTGAACATAGTCAGTCCTCTCCCTGGTCCTCAGCCTCTCGGCCCACAGCCCCTCAGGCCCTTCAGACTTCTTGAGCAGCGTGGCCTCTACCTTGCTTGGGCAAGTGTTACAAGGCTCTTTAGCTCTACCGACAAAGGCCCAGAGGCACCCCACTCTGCCAGTAAGTGTTGGTCTGAAGGCACTCAGCTCTCTTGCTCTGAGAGCTGGCAAGACTAGCTCTGACACGTGCCTGGAGACACCTCACCCCATCAGCAAGCCTCCCGCCTGAAGCCACTCAGCGTTCTTGTTCAGTGGTCCAGGAAACCCACCACACCATCTCCTACCAATCTCCTGGTTCTGCTGCCTCTGCTGCTGCCGTTGCTCTGCTGCTGCTTCTCGCCGTCTCTTGCGATCTCTGGTGTTACAGCTCTCTGTCTTCTGGGTCTAGGAGGTTCTCAGCGTAAGGACCCTGGGTCTAAAGTCTGTTCTTAGCTCTTCTTTTTGGTGGTGGTAAGGTTCCCCCTTTCCTCCTCTGGTATGGCTCATTGTAAGACTAGTGGGATGGCAAAACTGAAAATCTCCTCATTAGAGTTCTGTACACCTTATTTGCATGGTTCTACCACAAGGGTGCTATGCACCTTATTTATATTATTAGCAAGCTGTCCAATCCCCTTGGTGGGCCACAAACACCTCATATGCCTAGTCCCAACCAATCTTTTAGCGGGAGTTACAAGACCGTGGCTAGAAAGGCCATTTAAAAGCGATCCATCACACCGCAGGTCACCCCCTGGGTTTTCTAGCCATGATCCTTCATACTTGGAGGATAATTTCCCTATCTCAATCATTTTACCAGTCCAAAATAGTCATTAACAATTAGTCCTTCAGTAGGCAAAGAGTCCTCAGGTACCAACAGTTCAGGTCTGCTGCAGGTGTCCATATGCTCTGGCCAGGTTCTCCAAAAGTCATCTTGGCTTCACCCTCTCTGGCCTCTGATTAAATTTAACTGAGAGAAGATTATTCCCTTGCTCTGAGCCTCACGAGGTATCAGCATGGCAATACCTTTAAGGGACTTTAGGTTCAGCCACTGTACTCTAATCAGAAATCAGTATAAGAAATTGGCCTCACAACTAGGTGAATTAAACAATTTTTCAAATTTTCAAGTAGATAGTGTTTTGAAAGCACCAAAAAGTGCTAAACACATTATTTCACACAAAAAAACTATAGAAAATATTTCTTGCAACTAGATGAACGAAACACATTTTTTTAATACTTCGAAGTACAGTGTTTTGAAAGAAAAAAATGCTAAACATATTATTTGACTGAAAGGACACTATAGGGATTCTTCTTATGAAATACGTAAAAAAAACCAAACCCATTGCCATCGAGTCAATTCCGACTCACAGCAACCCTACAGGACAGAGCAGAACTGCCCCATAGAGTTTCCAAGGAGAGCCTGGTGGATTTGAACTGCTGAACTTTCGGTTAGCAGCCATAGCACTTAAACACTACCTGAAATAGGTAACTTAAACAAAATTTTGCAACCTTGGCCAGTAAATAATGTGTGAGGAGCATTAAAAAGATGTTAAACAGTGTGTTAAAATCATGAAAGATTTCGAAACACATTATTTAAACAAATAAACACAAAAGAGAGTCTGTCTCTCAACCAGATGGCTTAAAAACAAATTTTCACCTTGGTCAGTAAGTAGTGTGTGACATGCATAAAAAATGCAACACACATTTTTTTTTTTACTGAAAAAACACTATAGAGATTCTTCCTAGCAACTAGGCTCTGGTGGGAAGGTCATGACTTGAAATTGACAGGGAATAGGCTTACAATAGTGCCAATCCTGCAGAGGTTGGGGGGACCTCACTACCATCAAGAAGAGCCTGGAGTTATGTGTGTTCTTTGGACCTCAGGTCCCTGGGCTGAGAACTTCCTAGACTAGGAGAGAGAGAGAGCTGTAACACTGAAGATGCCATGAGATGGTGAGAAACAGTGGCAACCACAGCAGGGATCAGCAGCAGAGAAACAGCAACAGCAATTCTAGCAGGGGAACCAGAATATTGGTGCAAGGAAACTGCAGTGGGCTTGCTAGCCTACTGATGGAGAGGGCTGAAAGCGTTTGGGCAGCAGGCTTGCTGGTGGAGTCGGTTGCCTCTGGGTACTTGTTGGTGGAGCTAGAGAGCTGTAACCCTTGCCTAAGCAGGTCAGAGGGCCAGAGAAGGGCCTGTAAGCTGACATGGCAGAGAGAAGGGCTGCCTGCCTGCAAGAATGGCTGAGAGAAAGGCGTGCCTGCAGGCACGGCTGAGTTGCTGAGAGCTGTCTTGGTTGGAAACTGTCCTGATTGAAGAACTGTATCTTGTCTCCTGAGTTGTATCCTGTTACTTCCAAGTTGATCATGATTCCAAGTTGTAGGCTGTTACTTCCCGAATAAACCACATAATCATTGAATATGGTCTGTGAGTTCTGTGTGGCCACTGCAATGAATTATTGAACCTAGCAGAGAAGTAGAGAGTGCCGTGGGGTGGGGGTGGGGGGTGACTAGTGTCAGAAGAGGTGAAAAAGTTGGAGAGTGGAGGTATGTCTGACTTCTGCCTCATAGTAATCAGCTTTGTGCTGATCTTGGTTCTCATCTCTCCTCCTAAATGTAAACAGGCTCAGATGCTAGATTAACGTTTCTCAGAAGAAAGGCCTGATGATTTACTTCCAAATAATCAGCTATTGTAAACCCTATGGAGCACTGTTTCTGCTCTGACGCACCTGAGGTCACCTTGAGTCAGAATAGACTCAATGACAGTTGGTTGGGTCCAGGACTGAAAGTCCCTTACCCTGGAAGCCCCTCCCTGGCATGAGAAAAGTCCCAGTAATCAGCAAGGGGTATGGAAGGTTGGGGGGAGCGGATACAAAACCAATAGAAAAGCCCAACAAATAGGCGCTGAAAATAACAGTTTTTTTTTCTGTCAAGTAGATTAGACAAAGGTTATCCACTGTCCAAAGTCACTGTCACCTTGACTGCTAAGGTTGACAGCCACGATTTGCAGTTCACAATATTGAATCATCCATTGTTGTATCAATCCATGTAATGTGACTCTAGCATGCAACTTAAGTGCATTGTAATCATGAGTTTTAACCGCTGACCTATATGATAACTTTACAGATGCAAAGAATTCAGTTGACAAACAGCTGCTCTACCAAAACAAACCTTAAGATACAAAGTGGACGTAACATTTTGGAGAACTGGAAACTAATTCCAAAAAATCTAAAAACTTGCTATTGCTAGTAAGTAAAGTCCTAAGTATCCCATACCCAAATGTTTTTGTTGAGAGGATACTCGCTTGATGTTATCATATTGGACAGACTCAACGAGGGCTTGATAACAGCAGAGCTGCAAGTCAATGTGAATATTACTTTTACCTCTATTCGGTTTTACAAAAAGAAAAAAAAATCATTTGCTGTCGAGTCAGTTCCCACTCATGGCAACTCCATGTGTGTCAGAATAGAGCTGTGCTCCACAGGGTTTTCAATAGTTGATTTTTCAGAAGCAGATGGCCAAGCCTTTCTTTCTAGGAGCTCTGGCGGCACAGTGGTTAAGAACTTGGCTGCTAACCAAAAGGTCGGCGCTTTGAATCTGCCAGCTGGTCCTTGGAAACCCTATGAGGCAGTTCTTCTCTGTCCTACAAGGTTGCTATGAGTAGGAATTGACTTGACAGGAACAAGCTTTTTCTTTCTAGGTGTCTCTAAGTGGACTTGAACTTCCAAACTTTTGGTTAACTGCCAAGCTGGTTAAACATTTGCACCACCCAGGGACTCCTCTGTTTCATTCGTCCTATTGTATTTATATTCTTTTATAAAGTTTTACTTTTATGTACCTTAAAAATACAGAATAATACAGCCAATAGAGAGATCAAAAGAGGTAAAATAAGTTGCTGTGTTAGTGGAAAGAAACTTTATAAAATGATTATATTTTCGCACCCGTATTAGTTGTTTAATTAGTCCTATTAATTACAACTAATTGCCACTGCTAACAAATCCTATTGTTTTGTTTAAATAATAGCATTTATGCAACAGAAAAATAATACAGTATAATAAATAATTTCAAATAAACACATACTTTTCATATTTTTACATTAAAGTAATAACACGTATAATAATTCACTATATATAATACATAATGATTATGTTGTTAGGTTTTCTGACTCATAGCCACCCCATGTGAAAGAGTAGACTGACCCATAGGGTTGTCTAGGCTGTAATATTTGGGAGCAGATTGCCAGGTCTTTATCTCACAATGCAGCTGGATGGGTTAGAATCCACTTTTTTGCTTAGCAGCCGAGACTTAATTGTGCCATCACATGCATGACGGTATATAAAATAACGGTATACACACTATGATGTATAACAGTATATGTGTATATATAGCTTATATATATTATACATATGTA
>NW_004444106.1:4122113-4144260 GCF_000243295.1 Trichechus manatus latirostris | reverse complement strand
GGGTAGACCCAAAAGGCTAAGTAGAGGACTTTCCGGAGGAGGCGGCGCGGCTGAAGGTCGGAGGCGCAGAGCAGGTTTGGGGAGAAAGTAACTATTCGGATGGGAGGGGTTGATGCCGCGAAGAGGCAGTGGTGATTTTGGCAGCCAAGGTGTAACTGCTGGAGAGACCACCAGGTTTAAGAGGAAATTACAGGGCTTTTATGGAGGGTCTTAAGGGTCTGTGGCAGGATCATTTTAATATTTTCGGCGTTGTCAGGTCTTCAGCATGGACAAGGAACAAAGTCCAATGAATAAATGACTAGTTAGTGCTACTGTTTGGTTTGGTTTTGTTATGGGGGAAAAACAAGATGTGATTATAAATTTAAGATGTTCACAATATTCTCAAGTAGCATTTTAGATTGTAGTATGATGCTGACTTCCAAATGCGCAGTGCCTGGTTCACAGTAAAAACCCGTTGCCACAGAGTCGTTCTGACTCATAGTGACCCTATAGGATAGGGTAGAACTGCCTAGTAGGGTTTCCAAAGGTATAAATCTTTACAGACGAAGCGGACTGCCACATCTTTCTCCCTAGAGGCTGGCTGGTTGGTTCAAGCTGCCGACCTTTCCTTTAACAGCCAAGTGCTTAACCACTGCCCCACCAGGGCTCCTTGTGGTTCACAACAGATAGTCAGTAAATATAGTGTAGATAATGAAAGGGATGAGGCCCCTGCTGTAACCTTGGAGTTGTTAATCAAGACATGTTCTGTGGTGCCTCCTTGCTTAAGAAGCAGGGTGTCTTTCAAACGATATTTTTAGAAAACTTGTGCTGTATGTGAGGAGCTCTGGTGGTGTAGTGGTTAAGAGCTCCGTTGCTAATCAAAAGGTCGGCAGTTCATATCTACCAGTTCTCCTTGGAAACCCTATGGGGCAGTTCTGCTCTGTTCTGTATGTGAAGGGCTGTCTTTAAAATGCATTTACATAAAAAAAGTCCCTTTCTTTAGGCTTCCTACTTCATCATCTGATTTATGATCCAATGCTGGGTTTATCCTAGGCAGAGAGGAGACTCCTTGTTCAAAAAAACAGTTGTTCTTCAGTAAACCTTATCAGCTAAAAATCTAATTTGAATTAAATTTCTTTTTCATACATGCAGCCTAGGGAAAAATTTTTTTCATTATCCTATGTCCCTCAGCTAAACTCCATATGGTTGCATGACTTGAAAAATATAATCTGAATTGTACAAGTAGAAAGTATTGAACTGGTGTGTGTTCTGTGTATATTCTCAACAACAACAACAACAAATTAAAAACAACAACAACACTGTTTGTAAGACACCCTGATTCTCCCAGGGTGGTGCAAACAGCTTGCTCTGGGCCTCTAACCAAAAGGTTGGCAATTCGAACCTACCCAGCAGTACCATGGGAGAAAGGCCTGGCAATCTACTTCCATAAAGATTATGGCCAAGAAAACCCTATGGGACAGTTCTACCCTGTAACATAGGCATTGCCATGATCCAGAATCAACTCAGTGGCAACAGGTTTGGGTTTTTGGTTTTATATACACAGTACAAACTGGATTTTCAAAGGGGAAGTTATAGTGATTGATTGACATTTGCTTAGATGGCAGTTGGTGGGCTATCTAAAAGTGGGGCCTCGGTTCAGATTGGTTCTTTAAGCTTGCAGATCTGTAATCTATAGGTTAGTTTCAGTTTACTTAATCATTTGTGGTTAGGTGTATTCTAGCATTATTATTTTAAAAAGTTCTTAGCTGATTTCCACATGCAGAAAAATGAAACAAGATCCATACCTCATGCCATACGCAAAAACTAATTCAAAATGAATCAAGGACCTAAATGTTAACTCTAAACCATAAAGTTCTTGGAAGAAAATATAGGGGCAAATCTTTGGGACTTATTTTTTTTTTTTCAATAATAGATTATCAAACAACAACAAATCCATGAGCAACAGAAAACAAAATAGGTAACTGGGACCTCATAAAAGTTAAATACTTATGTTCATCAAAAGACTTTTATCAAGAGTAAAGAGACAACCCACAGACTGGGGAAAAAATCTTTGGGAATGATATAACTGATAAGGATCTAATATCTAAGATATGTAGAAAACTCCTACAGCTTAACAGTAAAAAGACAAATAACCCAATCAAAAACTGGGCAAAGGACATGAACAGACACTTCACTAAAGATATTAAAATGCCAATGGACACATGAAAAGATGCTCAGCATCTTTAGCCATCATAGAAATACCAATCAAAACCACAATGAGATAGCATTTCACTCCTACTAGGATGGCTAAGATATATTTTTAAAAAAGGAGAATAAGTGTTGAAGGGGATATGAAGAAATTGGAACCTTCATCTGTTGCTGATGGAAATGCAAAATGGTACAGCCATTGTGGAACACCATTTGATGGTTCCTCAGAAAACTAGAGGTAGAGCTGCCATATGACTCAGCAGTTCCACTACTAGGTATATACTCTAAGGATCTAATAGAAGTGACGTGAACAGACATATGCACATTTACGTTCATCACAGCACTATTCACAGTAGCAAAAAGATGGAAACAGCCTAAGTGCTACTTATCAAAGGATGAATGGATAAGTAAAATGTGGTACGTACATGCATGGAATACTACTCAATGATAAAGAAAAATGAGTTTCTGAAACATCTTGGAACATGAATGAACCTGGAGGACATTATGTTGAGCAAAATAAGTCAATCACAAAAAAACAAATACCGTTACGTATTTACTTTTATGAAATGATATGAACATGTAAATATACAGAAACTAATGTTCATTGCTGGTTACCTGGGATAGTGGGGGTGGGGGGAGAGGATTCACTCTCTTCATAGTAGACACTTCTTATTTTTGGTGATGGGAAAGGTAACACTGAATGAGGGTGAAGTGTGCACAGCTTGGTGAAGGTAAATGATGTCACTAAGATGTACACAAGAAATAAGGACCTTTTGATAATTGCTATGGGATATATAGGAACCCTGGTGGCACAGTGGTTAAGAGCTTGACTGCTAACCAACAGGTCAGCAGTTTGAATCCACCAGCAGCCCCTTGGAAACACTATGGGGCAGTTCTACTCTGTCCTGTAGGTTTGCTATTGAGTTGGAATCGACTTGATAGCAACGAGTTTGGTTTTGGTTATAGCATATATAACTTTGCAACAAAAACCAAAAAATATATGCGTAGGTATATGTATGTATGTAGGCATATATGTGTATAGGTATGTATATGTGAGTGTGTATGTGTGTATATATAGGTGTGTATATATGTATATGCATATATACATACTGTTATGGATTGAATTGTGTCCCCCCAAAAAATGTGTGTCAACTTGGCTAGGCCAAGATTCCCAGTATTGTGTGATTGTCCACCATTTTGTCATCTAATGTGATTTTTTCCGAATTTTTGTAAATCCTACCTCTATGATGTTAATGAGGCAGGATTAAAGGCAGTTATGTTAATGAGGCAGGACTCAATCTACAAGATCAGGTTGTATCTTGAGTCGATCTCTTTTGAGATATGAAAGAGAGAATCTTGCAGAGAGACAGAGGGACCTCATACCACCAAGAAAGAAAGTAGTGCCAGGAGCAGAGTATGTCCTTTGGACCTGAGGTCCCTGCGCTGAGAAGCTCCTTGACCAGAGGAAGATTGATGACAAGGACCTTCCTCCAGAATTCACAGAGAGAGAAAGCCTTCGCTTGGACCTGGTGCTCTGAATTTAGACTTCTAGTCTCCTAGACTGGGAGAGAATAAATTTCTGTTAAAGCCATCCACTTGTGGTATTTCTATTATAGCAGCACTAGATAACTAAGACACATATACGTATATAATAAAGCACATAGGGCACATAGTTATGGATACTTCTTAGACATAACCAAATACCTTGCAGGATTGGTTTTCTGGTTTGAAGGATTAGACTATAGTCTTGTGGGACATCTCGGTCAATTGGAATAATATTGTTCATAAAGTTTATGTTCTACATCCTAGTTTGGTGAGTAGTGTCTAGGACCTTAAAAGCTTGTGAGTGGCCATCTAAGATACAACTTTTGGCCTCTACTAGTTTGGAGAAAGAGAAAGAAGTAAACCAAAGACTCTGAAAAAACTAGTTTACAGGACTCGTAGTCTACACACACCGCGGTCTCATCTTCCCTGAGACCAGAAGAATTAGATGGTGCCTGGCTACTACTACTGACCATTCTGATCAAGGCTACTAGATGGCTTCTGATGGAATGGGAGAAAAATGTGGAACAGAAACTTAAGTTCTTAAAAACAGAAAAACACACTTACTGGACCTGTTGAGACTGAAGGACCCCTGAGACTTTCACTATGAGATTGTCTTTCAACGTGGAACCAAAAGTATCCTGGAAGCTGAGGCCACCTTTTAGCTAAACAACAGATTGACACACAGAATAATAATTATCACCTGTCAGTACTGTGCTCCTTTAAAAAATTATCTATATGAGACCAAACGGTCAACAATTAAAACAAAGATGAGAAAGTAAGGGGGCAGGGAAACTAGATTAATGGAAATGGAACAACCAGAACAGAAATAATGAGAATGTTCACACATTGTGAAGAATGTAACTAATGTCACTGAACAATTTGTGTAGAAATTGTTGAATAGAAACCTAAAATGCTGTGTAAATCTTCACCAAGAACAATAAAATTTTTTTTTTTAAAAAAGTGCTTAGCTGATTTTTCCCAGAACCGTCCTTACTAGAGGTTCCCAGTTTCGCAGAAGGGTTCAAGTTAAGCTTAAACAAGAGGACCGTTTTTTCTTTAACACGTGTAATTTTTACTGGAAAACAACCTTGTACATTTTTTCTTAAACTGAAGCAGTGATAACCCCAGAAATCTGAATATAATTAAAAATGCCTGCAAGAAAATAGTTAATTAAGGTAGCAGACCTAGTTTACTGGTTACTTATCTCCTGGAAAGCTTGGAGTCATGGTACAGACCCTTGATTAATGGTGATGTTTTATATACCCAGGGAGATGACATACCAGTGCCAAAAAATATCAGACACCACCAGGGTCCGTTATCAGTGTGAGGTTTATTGAGCAAGAACTGATTGTAGTCATGCAGCATCCAAGCTGAAAGTGGAAAGGAGCTATTTTATTTTAGGCTGCACAAGTACAGAGTTTTTAAAGGCAGAGGATTTCTAGTAGGGCGGTTACAATAATTGGGTCTTCGGTATTTCCTTAATTAAAGGGGAAAAAAACAAAAACCAAACCCGCTGCTGTCGAATCAATTCCAACTCATAGCAACCCTATAGGACAGAGTAGAACTGCTCCATAGAGTTTCCACGGAGCACCTGGTGGATTCGAACTGCCAACCTTTTGGTTAGCAGCTGTAGCACTTAAACACTATGCCAGCAGGGTTTCCAGTAATTAAAGGGAGAGTCTTATAACAAAGTAGGGATCTGTTTTATAGGTATACTTGTTTGTTGGGGATTGTTTATGATCTGTAGGGTAAGTCATAAATATCCTTCCATGTCAAGTTGTTTTTCTCAGAATGTCCTTGAAGTTAGAACATTTTTTAAAACTCCCTGTTGTTCTCAGAAAGATCTGTACCTGGGATCAACGGCCATTAATTTTTATTTAAAACCAGTTTGTCAGAAATGTTTAATGTAAATATCAAGATTTATGATATGCACATGGCATTCATTTTGGGATCCTAAGTACCAAAATGTGCCTACGGAATCTACTTCCTATAATAGTTCTGGACTCCAAGACCTGAGAGGGCTTTGCAGAAGTGTCCCTGAAGTTCACAGGTGGAAAGAAAGCACAGAAAGCATATCTGTTATTGTAAATCCTTCTAGAGGGTAGTCATGGGCCCCCAAAACACCTCCTTAGTTGGTTTGTTTCAGAGTCTCTTCTGACATCTATTTTGGTCTTTTCTTTCTTTCCTGTCTTTTTAATGACCTTGAAGGCAGAGCAGCTGAAGCAAATGGAAGAAATGATGAAGTATTGAAGAAAGAAGCCCAAGCTGCACTGACGACTTGGCAAAAAAAAAAACAAGGCTTCAGGAATTGACGGAATACCAGTTGAGATGTTTCAACAAACGGATGTGGACTGGAGGTCCTCACTTGCCTATGCCAAAAGATTTGGAAGACAGCTACCTGGCCAACTGACTGAAGGAGATCCATATTTGTGCCCATTCCAAAGACAGGTAATCCAACAGAATGCAGAAATTATTGAACAATATCTTTACTATCACACACATGTAAAATTTTGCTGCAGATAATTCAAAAGCAAGCGTAGCAGTACATCAACAGGGAGCTACCAGAAATTCAAGCCCGATTCAGAAAAGGAAGTGGAAGAAGTTGTATCACTGCTGATGTCAGATGGATCCTGGCTGAAAGAGAATACCAAAAAGATGTTTGCCTGTGTTTTATTGACTATGCAAAGGCATTCAGCTGTGTGGATCATAGCACATTATGGATAACATTATGAAGAATGGAAATTCCAGAACACTAAATTGTGCTCATGAAAACCTGTACATAGACGAAAAGGCAGTTATTTGAACAGAACAAAGAGATGCTGCATGGTTTAAAATCAGGAAATGTGCGTGTCAGGGTTGTATCCTTTCACCATACTTATTCAGTCTATATGCTGAGCAAATAATCTGAGAAGCTGGGCTATATGAAGAACGCTGCATTAGGATTGGAGGAAGACTTGTTAACAACCTGCAGCATACAGATGATACAGTCTTGCTGAAAGTGAAGAGGACTTGAAGCACGTACTGATGAAGATCAATCAATCAGTATGACACTTTAATATAAAGAAAAGAAAAACTCTCACAACTGGACCAATAAGCAACACCATGATAAACAGAGGAAGGACTGAAGTTGTCAAGGATTTCATTTTACTTTACATTTCATTTTACTTGGATCCACAGTCAACACCCATGCAGTCAAGAAATCAAATGATGTATTGCATTGGACAAATCTGCAAAAGACGTTTTTAAAGTGTTAAAGAGCACACATGTCCCTTTGAGGACTAAGGTGCATCAGACCCAAGCCATGGTATGTTCAGTCACCTCATATGCATGCGAAAGCTGGACAATGAATACAGAAGTCCAAAGGAGAATTGATGCCTTTGAATTATGGTGTTGGTGAAGAATATTGAACATACCATGGACTGCCAAAAGAATGAACAAATCTGTCTTGGAAGAAGTACAACCAGAATGCTTCTTAGAAGCTAGGATGGCGAGACTTTGTCTCATGTACTTTGGACGCGTTATCTGGAAGGACCAGTCCTTGGAGAAGCACATCATGCTTGGTAAAGTAGAGGGTCAACAAAAGAGGAAGACCCTCAACAAGACTGACCCAGTGACTGCAACAATGAGCTCAAGCATAGCTACGATTGTGAGGATGGCATAGGACCGGGCACTGTTTTGTTCTGTTGTACATAGGGTCACTCTGAGTTGGAACAGACTTGACGGCACCTAACAACAACTAGTTAGCTGGTTAGTGGGTGGGTCTGTTAGTAGGAGAAGGGTTGGTAATAGGTGAGCATTTAAAGTCTTTAGAAAAACAAAGATACAGCTCTGTGGCATTACCTAAAATGACCTCACTTTCTGGAGAGCTGTAAGGCTAGATTTAGGGGAGGGAAGTCATGGTTGGAAATTAGTGTCTCCAGGCAAAGCTAAACTGATGGTTAATTTTATTTTAAAATGACGGGGAAAAAAGATAAAACCTACTTATTGTGTATGTGAGTTTGTTCAACGAGAGTAAAATAAATTCATTGTAGAATTTGGAAAATAGAGACAAGTACAAGAAGAAAATGGAAATCACCTGTATCCCATCACCTGTGTAGAGGCCTTGAGGGTAACAACATTGGATTTATAATTACCTCCTTGTATATGATATGCAGCTTGAAATCTCTGATAACTGTCCTAAAATCGTTTTGGCATTCTCTCACCTGACTCTATATGAGATGCTGGAGAACATCCTCTGGGAAGAAAAGACTAACAAGACTATGGGTTCCCTTGGAAAAAGCTTTGTAGGTTGATCTAACTTTAGAAATTCTTGGTAGGACTGCTTTAGTGACTCATTTCATTTTATCACAAATTCTAGTACCACACACAGTGACTTTATATTAGCTGAGGTATTTGGGAGGGCCTCATTGTTGGCACTGTTAGAATTCCTTGTCTCAGGTCTGCCTAGTGAGAAAGATTCAGATTATTGCAGGCCTCACTCACTGTCTTTTTTTACCCTAATCTTACCCTTCAGCTTAGTGTCAACACTAGGATCCTGCCCCTTGTGAAAGACCAGGCTGTGGATGCTGTGCTCCTGACAGCCAGGTGGAAGGTGAGCCGTGCTTTCTCCTCTGCTTCCTTGGATATAGTCACTGCTGCCAGGGTATAGCTTTCACTTCTTTGTTGAGCTTCTTTACCAATTTAGGGATTTTTCCCTCTTGGAAAGTATGATGTAAAGAGCTTGAACTCTGTAGTCAGACAGGTTCACATCCAGGCTCTAGTACTTTTAAGGTGTGTTACCTTCTAATGGTTACATAAGCTCTCTGGGCCACCATTTTCCTTGTCTATAAAGTGAAATAATGATAGTACCAATCACAAACAGTTGTGCAGATTAGATGAAATAAGACATGTAAAATACTTTGCATAGTATGTAGTTACATTTTAGATGCTCTGTAAATTTAATGTATTATTGCCATCCTTACTCATTGTTTCTCTCAGTGAGCACCGTTGTATACGTACTATACACCATATACTGTCCTTTGAGCTGGGAAATAAAGATACCAGATACTATCCTTTTATCTGGGAGGTAAACTCTTACCTGAAGGAGTTTATGGAAATAAATTCTGAACTGTTAGTATTAAAGGCTGCACTGGAAGCTCAGTTACTGAATTTGTAACATTATAGAAGTAATTACAAGAAATTGAGTTTTTAAGTAAGGAAAGAAGGTGGCACTACATGAAGAATGTCACTGAATTGTAAATGTGGAAGTTGTGCTGGCTAATGTTTGGGTATATATATTTTCACCACAATAATAAAAAAAAAGGAAAAAAAAACAAAGTAAGCGGTCAGGTTAGGAAGCCATTGCAACAATTTTAAAGGAACACTCTTGGACAGAATGGAATGTGAGTTGAGGCAATTTGACCATGTTACTCCAGTCCCTGTTTTCCAAAGGATCATGAAGTTCTGTCTGCCTTTCCTGCTTCGATTCCAGTCCGTCCTTGAGAGCCAAAGAGTTTGCACACAGAAGTATGAAGCGCTGTTTCCTTCTATTGTTTTTGTATGTAATGTTCTCTCCATCAACAGACAAACTTACCTACTCTTTTTTTTTAAAATTGTGGTGAAAATATACATAACGCAATATACTCCATCAACAATTTCTACACGTACAATTCAGTAACATTGATTTCATTCTTCAAGTTATGCAGCCATTCTCGCTATCCTTTTCCAAAATATTCCACCACCATTCACATAAACTCAATGCCTCCTGAGCAAAAACTCCTCCTTTCCCCCTTCCTTCCACCCCTGGTAACCATTAATAATGTTTGGTTTCTATATATTTGCCTATTTCATATAAGTGAGATCATATATTTGTCCTTTTGTGACTGACTGACTTTGTTCAACATGACATTTTCAAGGTTCATCCATGTTGTAGCATGCATGCATCAGGACTTCATAGCTGAGTAGTATTCCATTGTGTGTGTATACTACGTTTTTTTTAAACCCATTTATCTGTTGACAGACATTTTGGTTGTTTCTACCTTTTTGCTGTTGGGAAAAGTGTCTCAGTGAACATTGGTGTACAGGTTTCTGTTTGCATTCCTGCCTTCACTTCTGGGTATATAACTCAGATTGGGATTGCCGACTTACGTGGTAGTTGTATCTTCAATCTTTTGAATAACCACCAAACTGTGTGTCACAATGGCTGTACCATTTTACATTCCCACTAGCAATGAATGAGGGTTCCAGTTTCTCCACAACTTCACCAGCACCTCTTGTTTTCCTTTTTTTGAACATTGACATTCTAATAGGGGTGAGGTGGTATCTCACTGTAGTTTTGATTTGCATTTCCCTGGTGGTGCAGTGGCTAAGAGCTCGGCTGCTAACCAAAAGGTCAGCAGTTCGAACCCACCAGTCACTCCTTGGAAACCCTATGGGGCAGTACTACTCTGTCCTGTAGGGTTGCTGTGAGTCAGAATTGATTCAACGGCAACAGGTTTTTTTTTTTTTTTTAATGGCTAATGACAGTGAGCATGTTTTCGTGTGTTTGTTGGCCATTTGAATATCCAAAAATTTTCTTCCAATCTGTAGGTTGTCTCTTCACTTTGTTGATAAAGTCCTTTGATGAACAAAAGTGTTTAATTTTTATAAGGTGTCATTATCTCTTTTACCTTTTTTGCTCTTCATGCTTTTGTTATTGTATCTGGCAATGCATTGTTAAAAATTAGGTCTCACAGCCTCACTCCTACATTTTCTTCTAAGAATTTTATGATTTTAGTTTTCTCATTTAGGTCCTTGATCCATTTTGCATTGTTTTTTGTGTATAGTGTGAGGCATGGATCCTGTTTCATTCTTCTGCATGTGGAATTCCAATTTTCCCAGCACCATTTATTGATGAGACTCTTCCTCCCTATTGAATGGACTTAGCATCCTTGTTGAAAGTCAGTTGACCATAGATGTATGGATTTATTTCTAGGTTCTCAATTCTATTTTATTTGTCTGTATGTCTATTATTATACCAGTATAGGGTCACTATGAGTTGAAAGCAACTGGATGGCAACTGGTTTTCAATGTACCAGGCTGTTTTAATTGCTGTGGTTTTATACTATGTTTTGAAATCAGGAAGTGTGAGTCCTGCTTTTTTCTTCTTCAAAATTGCTTTAGCAGCCATCTGAGATACTCCACTGGTCTTACCCCTTCGGGAGCAAGGAAGAATGAAGAAAACCAAAGACACAAGGGAAAGATTAGTCCAAAGGACTCATGGATCACAACTATGACAGCCTCCACCAGACTGAGTCCAGCACAACTAGATGGTGCCTGGCTGCCACCACTGACTGCCCTGACAGGGAGCACAATAGAGGGTCCCAGACAGAGCTGGAGAAAAATGTAGAACAAAATTATAACTCACAAAAGAAGACCAGACTTACTGGCCTGACAGAGACTGGAGAAACCCCAAGGGTATGGCCCCCGGACACCCTTTTAGCTCAGTAAGGAAGTCACTCTTGAGGTTCACCCTTCAGCCAAAGATTAGACAGGCCCGTAAAACAAAATGAGACTAAAGGGGTACACAAGCGCAGGGGCAAGGACTAGAAGGCAGGAGGGGACAGGAAAGCTGTAATAGGGAACCCAAGGTTGAGAAGGGAGAGTGCTGACATGTTGCGGGGTTGTTAACCAATGCCATAAAACAATATGCGTACTAACTGTTTAATGAGAAGCTAGTTTGTTCTGTGAACCTTCTTCTAAAGTACAATAAAAAAAGAAGATTGTTTTAGCTATTCAGTGTCCCTTGCCCTTCCGTATACATTTGAGGACTGGCTTTTCTATTTCTGTAAAGAAGGCTGTTGGAATTTTGATAGGGATTGCATTGGTTTTATAGATTGCTTTGGGTAGTATTGACAGCTTAACTATATTAAGCCTTCCAGTCCATGAAAACAGAATGTCCTTCGGTTTAATTCTTCTTTCATTTCTTTTAGTAATATTTTATTGTTTTCTGTGTATAAGTCTTTTATCTTCCTGGTTAAATTTATTACTAGGTACTTTATTCTTTTAAAGTATTTTTTTCTCCCATACAAAAATTTATACATACACTGTCATGTGACTCTAATTGCTCTCCCCATACTGTGACAGCACACTCCTTTCTACCTCTGATTCCCCATGTCCATTAAACCAGCTCCTAACCCTCTCTGTCTTCCCATCTCACCTCCAGACAGAAGCTGCCCATTTAGTCTCTTGTATCTACTTGAGCTAAGAGGCACACTCCTCATGAGTATCACTTTATGTCCCACAGTCCAGTCCACTCCCTGTCTGAAGAGTTGGCCTCAGAAATTGTTTTAGTTCTGGACTGATAGAGGATTCAGGGGCCGTGCTTTCCGAGGTCCCTCCAGCCTCAGTCAGACCGTTAAGTCTGGTCTTCTTAGTAGAATTTGAGTTCTCCACCCCACCTTTCTCCTGCTCCATCCGGGAAGGTACATTATTCTTTTAGATGCTATTGTAAATGGTAATGCTACTTGATTTCTTTTTCCACTTGCTTATTTCTGACATCTAGGAAGCTGACTGATTTTTGTGTGTTGACCTTATACCCTGTCACATTGTTGAATTCATTTATTCTAATAGCTTTCTTGTGGATTCTTTGGGGGTTTTCTATATGTAGCATAATGTCATCTGTGAAAAGGGATGGTTTTACTTCCTCCTTCTCAATTTGAATACTTCTTTTTTTTTTCCTAGCCTAATTGCTCTGGCTAGATCTTCCAGAATGATGTTGAATAGCAGTGGTGAGAGTGGGCATCTTTGTCTTGTCCCTAATCTTAGTGAAAGCTCTCAGTCTTTCTCCATTGAGTATGCTGTTAGCTGTGGGCTTTTCATAAATGCCCTTTATTATAATAAGGAATTTTCCTTCTATTCCTATCTTATTGTGTGTTTTTATCATGAAAGGGTGTTAAATTTTGTCAAATGCCTTTTCTGCATCTATTGAGATGATCATTTTTTGTCTTTTGTTCTGTTAATGTGGTATACAACATTGATTGATTTTCTAATGTTGAACCACCCTTGCATCCCTGGGATAAATTGTACTTGATCATACCTATTCATATTTTAAGACTCAGCTTGAAAGCATCTTCTTGGAAATCTTTTCTGACTTCCTCGGGTAGTGTTAAGTAAGTTACTCTTTCCTGTGTTTCCAACTATGCAATCACTATGGTAGCTTAGAAGAACAGTTCCAGGGGAATGATGAGTGCTTAAGCCAGATAGAGGGTTGTGGAATGATTGAGAGATGAGTTTGTAGAGTGTTTTTTATAGAGGCATGTCCAGTAGGGGAAGGAGAGAGTGGTAACAAGTTGGGATAGAAGGAGCAAGGAACATCATTTTAAAGATAAGAATGATTTTTAGCATTTTTACAGGCTAAAGACAAAAACCAATAGAGGGGGAAGAGAATAAAAATGTAGAAGAGGAAGAATCGGATTAAGACCCTGGAGGAGACATGAGAGAATGGACTCAAATTCAGAGGAGGAGGGATTACCAGGAGAAGGGCAATGTCTTCCTCTGAGACACGAGGGAGAGATGATTACAAATGTACGTGATGTGTAGGGAAGTTGGTGAGGGAAGTTAAAGAGCATGAGGCATATGGCACCCCATGGACTGTTTCCTGGGAAGGGACTGGCAATGCATTCTGAGAGGCAGGAGGTAGGGTAAGCAATTTGTGTACATCTACATGTTCTCACAGGCCCCCCTCATTACCTCTTTGTGTAATTGACCATTGGGTTATTATCACGTTTAGGTCTCAGTCTTCCCCAATTAGACAGTTCACTTCCAGAAGCAGGGACTAGGGTTGCTCTAGGGTTGTACAGGTTGTATGCTTAGCAACTCTAGGGGACACCACTCACAAAGCTGTGATATGAGTGGTGACCTCCAGAGTTGCAGGGTATACAGTCTGAAGAGCTATGTCCTTGGCCTCAGCAGGATTAATGTTAAGGAGCCTTAACATTAATTAATTAATTAGTTGATTAATTAATTAATCCTGGCATATAACAAAATCTGGAATATACTTCTGCTCAGTAAATGCTTTTGAAGGAACAAGAGTGATAAAGGTATCGCATACATTTGTGAGGAATATGAGAGCAAGAATTACTGAGCAACATTAAGGGCCTAAATATAAGACTATAAATTTGGAGAGATAAATATATGGGTGATTAAGCTATTTTATTCCTCAGCACTTGTGTGGGGTTTACCTTAACTTTACCCAAAGAATTTGGTCTTTGTCCTGTGCAAGGGAATTTTAAAATTTGATGCACCTGAGAAAAACTGAAATGGCTAGCTTGAGGTTTGAATACAGCTCCTCTGTGGCTAGTTCCATTTGCACCCTATAAACAGCCATTTTTCAAGCAGACATAATCATGAAACTAAGACATGTCCGGCTATGATGATGTAACTACACTGTGACTCCCCTGAGAGAAGAATGTCCATTAATGATGACATAGCTGCCCTGCAGCCCCTTACCGATTACATACCCTTATGATTACCACATTGTAACCAACCTAAGAAACATATGTATGTCCATTTAAGCCAATTGCCGTACGAATTTCCACTACAGGCAGTCCTGCCTTACGAGTTCCCGCCTCAGAAAGTCCAGCCTTTAAGTGATCTACTACCAATCCAGTAATAATGTCTTTTGTTGATCTAAGCCTGTAATTACTAATCAAGTAATGTCTTTCAATGATGTAAGTTTGTAAATACCCATCAAGTACTGTACTTCATGTCCTTTGTTTCCCTGTTCTAAAACCTCACTGCTGAGTCGCCATATTGGATTACTGGGTTCCACCGTGTGGAATTCAGTCTATCTCTGGCTCAAGCTGTCTCTTTACTTTCAATAAATCTTTCAATTTTACATTAATCAGAGTACAGGTGATTATGACATTCAGTGGCATAGTTGGCAGGATTTCGGAAGGTGTATTTATCTTTAGCATCCTGAGAAGTCACAGAACCAACTTGCCCCAGTACCAGCAAGGGCCCTTTGTGCCCAGACCTTCTCCTCAAATTTTCAGAGCCTGTTGGAGGTAAACCTCTCAGATTGAACCCTCTGCTTAGTGTGAAGATGGCTCCATGAGAAATTTATTGTCTATCTTTATACTTCCATTTTCTGGTCATCTTCTGAGCATCTCACTGGATTCAACTCTTTCTCTCTGGTGCACTGTAAGGTTTTTGTGCACTTTTGGGTCTTTAATACTTGCAAGTTTCTCAGTCAGATTGGGAATGCCACGTCCAAGACTGGGGAAGGACCCCCTAATGGGACTCCTGCAGCTCATTCTGACCTCTGTTTAGTCTCATATTTAGGCTGCTGGCATGCACTTGCTGAAGGAAATTTTAAAGTGACCCACTGTAGGGGTCATTTAGTTTAACTAAATTAATCTACATAGTAGAGTAGAAGCTAAGGGGTCCCGTATCAAACCTAACGAGAGGCTTTTTTTTTTTCTTTTTTCAATTAATTCTTGAAGGTTACAAAAGAAATAAAAATAATAAAATTGCCTCCTGGTAGGAGAACATTTTGAAAAAAATTAAAAATTTATAATGTCAAAGCTCTGTAACCTCTCCACCTACCTTCCTGGCAACATCTCCTATACCCTCCCTTCCCCAAAAAGGCTGTGACCCTGGCGTCTATAGTCCACCCGTAGCCTCAGACACTCAGCTTCCTTCCTCTCCTTCTGCTCTCCACAAGAGGCTGAGGAACCTCTTCATGTTACATTTACCATAGTCTAAAGTGGAACTTCATGACATTATAAAAAAGTTTCCCAATTCACACAAAAATCCCTGCAAGTTAACCCAGGAATTTAATATTTTAGCTGAAATTTATAAACCTTGCCTGGCAGACTTACATAGTTTAATAACTATGTTAATCAGACCAGACAAATGTGCACTCCCTTTTTCCTGGCTCCCAACCTGCCTACTGATTAAACCTAGAGAGTGTCTCCCAGAGAGGATGCACCCCAGCAGCTTGTACTTTGTCTGGGTGGAAACTGCTGCCATGAGTGATGGCGTTCTCCGGGTACAAGGGAAGGAGGCAGTAGGAAGGCTGTGTGCTGGCCACTTCTCCCCATCCCTCTGCCTTGGCCCTAGAGGGCCTGGATGGGCAGGTTGAGCGCAATGGATCAAGCCCTAGTGGCAGCAATGGCTGGAGTCAGCAGCACCTCCTCCTCTTAGCACCAGCAGCGGTAAGTAGCCACAGCCCTGATAAAACTGTTTGCAGGCTGGCTATGCCTGAGCCTTGTGTCCATGTGGCTGACAAAGAGGATGTGGACACTGCAGAGTCCACTCGCCTGCTCCCTGTACTTAAACATAACAAGTGGCCCAGCCAGGCTGGTTGGAAAAAGAAAGACCCACCAGGTACAGGGCCCAGAGTAGGGCCATGGCAGCCCAGTGTTCCTGCACTTGGCCCACCAATTGTACCAAGTAGTGCAGCAAAAGGGCAGCCATGCTCTCACCCTGCTGCCCCAGCCCCTCAGAAAGTTTTCCCCACAACCCCAGGCACTGGCTCTAGCTCTGCGCGGCCTTTTGTTGTCCAGCACTGCCGGAGAATGTCTTCCCCTCTTCCCTCCCCAGGTCAGATCGTGGGCGCCCGTGTGCTCTGCATTGTTCTTAGACCCCCAACGGTAATTGAAGATGCTTAATGCCTTGGAGTCTGCTCCCGGGGGCAGGACACAAGGAACTTTAGGGCTGATGCATGGTGAAAGACACCCATCTGACACTGAGGCCTGGGATTTAAAGGACTAGACCAAACCCATTATCCCAGGCAGCTTCATAACCCTAGAGCAACAAAATGAAAAACTAGTCCCTCTTTTTGTCTAATTGAATCTCTGAATATACAAACGGTCTACATTGTTGCAATAAGTTAATAATTTATCGGTCTGTTCTAACTCTTAATGGGCATATCTTACCAGTAGTGTCCTGTTGTTACCACATATGAACAGAGAAGGTCACAAGGCCTCCAAAGAAAAATTACATTTAGCTCAATCTTCCGTTAAGTATTTGAGATATATAATCCCAACACAGGGAGTCACTGTAAACCCCAAAATAAAAAAGAGACTATCTTAGCTTATCCTGTTCCTACTACAAAAATCAATTAAATGGATTTTTAGAACTCTGTTGTTGCTACAGAACTTGGATATTGAATTTTTCTTTACTGGCGCAACCTCTTTACCCTTATCATAAGTGTTCAAATCCTGACCCCTTTCAACTATCCAAGAATGGCCAAAAGGCCATCACTCAACTAAAAGAAGCATAAATTAACACCTCTGCTCTAGGATTTCCTAATTATAATTCAGACTTTTCCCTTTTTGTGACAGTACTCTAGGACTTCTAAAAATACTCTAGGAACTCTCATTCAAAAGCACAGAGGACAACTGAAATTCATTGGTTATTATAGTATCCAGCTGAACCCGATAGCAAGTGGCTACCTCCTTGCCCAAGAGCAGTCACTACAACTGCTAGACTAATTAAGACCACAGCAGATATACTTTTGAGTAATTTTTTTTAACATTTACGTTACACAATGTCAGCCATTCTAAATTCAACGTTAACATCTTTCAGCCAGCAGGCTGACTTCTTATGAAGTTCTTTTGGCAGTTTCTAATATTCAGTTACATAATGTAACCTCTCTGAATCCAGCAATGTGGTTACCTTTACCTAATAATGATAACCATCCACACCATGACTGCTTGAATCTTACTAAACAGTTTTTGTCTCCTATGCAAGACTTATAAGTAACCCCATTATCAAATCCTGATTTAATCCTTTGTGTTGATGGGTTATGTTTAAAGGCTAAACCTACCAGCTCTCATTACTAGGGAGGATATACTGTGGCCACTTCCACCAAGGTCCTCGAAAGTGACACCCTTTCAGATGTTACATCAGCTCAGCAAGCTGAGCTGATCGCACCCACAAGAGCTTGCAAACTGGCTTCTGGACAGTAGGTAAATACACAGATTTGAGGTGTCTTTTTTTTTTTAATTACTCATGATTTTGGTATGTTATGGAAACAAAGGGTGTTCCTAACTTCTCCTAGGACCCAAATTAAAAATAGCCCTTTAGTAGCAGATCTCCTGGAAGCCCTTTCGCTACCCTCTGAGATTGTGGTACTTAAATTCCAGGCCCATCAACCCAAAGGGGTTCCACAAACAGAGGAAATGAAATGACTTAGCAGATAGAGCAGCTAAACAAGCTGCTTTCCAGTCAACCTTTAAAGATGCCACCCTCATTCATGACCAAGATAATTGCATTGGTAATCATGAAAAGGAATGAATGGATAATGATAATAGAACAGTTAATATGCCTGTAAATATGGTACTTGTAAAATGTTGCCTGCCAAAATTTGACCCGAAAGAAATTTCAGAATCGCTTTTTAAACATCAACAGTTAACTACTACAGATAAAATTAGAGAATGAAAACATACCTACTCATTGCACATGAATACCTGTTTGGGAAGAAGTTGTTGTTAGGTGCCATCTAGTCAGTTCTGACTCATAGCGACCCTGTGTACAACAGAATGAAACACTGCCCGGTCCTGTGCCATCTTCACAATTCTTGTTATACTTAAGCCCATTGTTACAACCACTGTGTCAGTCAATCTCGGTGAGGGTCTTCCTGTTTTTCTCTGACCCTCTACTTTACTGAGCATGATGTCCTTCTCTAGGGACTGATCCCTCCTGATTACATGTCCAAAGTATGTGAAACGTAATCTCACCATCCTTGCTTCTAAGGAGTGTCCTGGTCGTACTTCTCGCGAGACAGATTTGTTCGTTCTTTTGGCAGTCTGTAGTATATTCAATATTCTTCTCCAACACCACAATTCAAAGGCATCAATTCTTCTTCGGTCTTCCTTATTCATCATCCAGCTTTTGCATGCATATGAGGTGATTGAAAACATCATGGCTTGGGTCAGGCACACCTTAGTCTTCAAGGTGACATCTTTGCTTTTCAACACTTTAGAGAGGTCTTTTGCAGCAGATTTGCCCAATGCAGTGTGTCTTTTGATTTCTTGACTGCTGCTTCCATGGCTGTTGATTGTGGATCCAAGTAAAATGAAATCCATGACAACTTCAGTTGTTTCTCTGTTAATCATGATGTTGTTTGTTGGTCCAGTTGTGAGGATTTTTGTTTTCTTTATGTTGAGATGCAGTCCATACTGAAGGCTGTGGTCTTTGATCTTCATCAGTAAGTACTTCAAGTACTCTTCACTTTCACAAAGGAAGGTTGTGTCATCTGCATATCCTAGGTTGTTACTGAGTCATCCTCCAATCCAGTGTCGTATTCTTCTTCATATAGTCCATGTTCTTGGTTTATTTGCTCAGCGTACAAAGTGAACAGGTATAGTGAAAGGATACAGCCCTGACACACACCTTTCCAGACTTTAAACCATGCAATGTCCCCTTGTTCTGTTCGAATGACTGCCTCTTGATCCACGTACAGGTTCCTCATGAGCACAATTAAGTGTTCTGGAGTTTCTGTGCTTCGCAATGTTATCCATAACTTGTTATGATCTACACAGTCGAATCCCTTTGCATAGTCAATAAAACACAAGTAAACATCTTTCTAGTATTCTCTGCTTTCAGCCAGTATCCATCTGACACCAGCAGTGATATCCCTGATTCTACATCCTCTTCTGAATCTGGCTAGAATTTCTGGCAGTTCCCTGTTAATATACTGCAACAGCTGCTTTTGATTTATCTTGAGCAAAATTTTATTTGCATGTGATACTAATGATATTCTTCAATAATTTCTGCATTCAGTGGGATCTCTTCTCTCAGGAATAGGCATAAATATGAATGTCTTCCAGTCGGTGGCCAGGTAGCTGTCTTCCAAATTTCTTGGCATTGATGAGTGAGTACTTCAGCGCTGCATCTGTTTGTTGAAACATCTCAGTTGGTATTCCATCAATTCCTGGAGTATTCTTTCTTGCCAATGCCTTCAGTGCAGCTTGGACTTCTTCCTTCAGTACCATTGGTTCTTGATCATATGCTACCTCCTGAAATGGTTGAACATTGACCAGTTCTTTTTGGTATAGTGACTCTGTGTATTCCTTCCATCATCCTTTGATGCTTCCTGCGTTGTTTAATTTTTTTCTCTGTAGAATCCTTCACTATTGCAACTCGAGGCTTGAATTTTTTCTTCAGTTCTTTCAGCTTGAGAAATGCCAAGCATGTTCTTCCCTTTTGGTTTTCTATCTTCAGGTCTTTGTACATGTCATTATAATACTTTACTTTGTCTTCTTGAGCTGTCCTTTGACATCTGCTGTTCAGCTCTTTTACTTTATCATTTCTTCTTTTTGCTTTAGCTATTCAGTGTTTAACAGCAAGTTTCAGAGTCTCTTGTGACGTCCATTTTGATCTTTTCTTTCTTTCCTGTCTTTTTAATGACCTCTTGCTTTCTTCATGTGTGATGTCCTTGATGTCATTCCACAGCTTATCTGGTCTTCGGTCATTAGTGTTCAACGCGTCAAATCTATTCTTGAGACGGTCTCTAAATTCAGGTGGGGTATACTGAAGGTCATACTTTGGCTCTCGTGGACTTGTTCTAATTTTCTTCCATTTCAACTTGAACTCGCATATGAGTAATTGATGGTCTGTTTCGCAGTCAGCCCCTGAATTTATTCTGACTGATGATATTGAGCTTTTCCATCATCTCTTTCCACAGATGTAGGATATTTGATTCCTGTGTATTCCATCTGGTGAAGTCCACGTGTACAGTCGCCGTTTGTGTTGGTGAAAAAAGGTATTTGCAATGAAGAAGTTGTTGGTCTTGCAAAATTCTATCATGTGATCTCTGGCATCGTTTGTCACCAAGGCCATATTTTCCAACTACTGATCTTTCTTCTTTGTTTCCAACTTCCGCATTCCAAACACCAGTAATTATCAATTCATCCTGGTTGCATATTCTATCAATTTCAGACTGCAGAAGTTGGTAAAAATCTTCAGTTTCTTCACCTTTGGCCTTAGTTGTTGGTGTGTAAATTTGAATAATAGGCATATTAACTGGTCTTCTTGTAGGTGTATGGGTATTATCCTATCACTGACAGTGTTGTACTTCAGGATAGATCTTGAAATGTTCTTTTTGATGATGAATGCAACGTCATTCCTCTTAAAGTTGCCATTCCCAGCATAGTAGACCATATGATTATTTGATTCAAAATGGCCAATACCAGTCCATTTCAGCTCACTAATGCCTAGGATATTGATGTTTATGAGTTCCATTCCATTTTTGTCAATTTCCAGTTTTCCTAGATTCATACTTCGTACCTTCCACATTCTGATTGTTAATGGATGTTTGCAGCTGTTTCTTCTCATTTTGAGTTGTGCCATATCAGCAAATGAACATCCTGAAAGGTTGACTCCATCCACGTCATTAAGGTCAACTCTACTTTAAGGAGGCAGCTCTTCCCCAGTCGTATTCTGAGTGCCTTCCAACCTGAGGGGCTCACCTTCTGGCAGTGTATCAGACAATGTTCTGCTGCTATTCGTAAGGTTTTCACTGGCTAATTCTTTTCAGAAGTAGATCGCTGGATCTTTCTTCCTAGTCTGTCTTAGTCTGGAAGCTCAGCTGAAACTTCCCTGCCACAGGTGACTCTGCTGTTATTTTAATTCCAGTGGCATAGCTTCCAGCATCACAGCCACAAGCAAGTCCCACAAGATGACAGACTGACAGACGGGTGGGGCAGGAAAGAAATTAGATGATAGAAGTTTTAATGAAATATTGGT
Organism: Trichechus manatus latirostris; assembly: GCF_000243295.1. Taxonomy (NCBI): domain Eukaryota; kingdom Metazoa; phylum Chordata; class Mammalia; order Sirenia; family Trichechidae; genus Trichechus; species Trichechus manatus. Next base: position 4,122,813 of record NW_004444106.1, on the reverse strand, counting down.
GGGGACATTTTTATGAAGCTGCTGAACAGTTAGCTGCCCAATATTTGATTTGCTCTCAATTTAATTTAGATAAAACTGATAAAGCTCCACCTGGGAAATTTCCTCTGCCATCAGGACTAATGCCTGATGGCAGATTGATTTTATCCAACTCCCCCTCTTGAGCAGTTGCAAGTTTCTATTAGTAATGACTTGTAGGTTTTCTCATTGGGTAGAAGTTTTTCCTTTCCTTAGCCACTGCTGCTTTTCTGGCTAAGAAACTTCTTAAGAACATTATCGCCCCTTGGGAAGCCCCAAAGATCCTTTGTAGTGACTAAGGCACTCATTTTACTGGATAAATAATTAAGGAAATATGTAAAATTATCCCCATTTTTCAGAGACTTTATTGTACTTATCATCCTCTATCCTCTGGCCTAGTTGAAAGATCTATAATGAAAACTTAACTAGCAAAACTTTCCATATTTTTATGGTTACCTTGGACTAAGGGATTGCCTCTGGTCCTTTTGAATTTGAGAACTACTCCATTTGGACTTCAGAAATAGACTTCCATGTAAATGGACTAAATGCACCAATAAAGAGACAGAGAGTGCCAGATTGGATTAAAAAAAACGATCTGTCTATATGCTGCCTACAAGAGACACACCTTAGATTTAAAGACACAAACTAAAACTCAAAGGATGGAAAAAAATATATCAAGCCAACA
>NW_004444106.1:4106822-4118260 GCF_000243295.1 Trichechus manatus latirostris | reverse complement strand
AACTGAAACAGTTTCCGAGGCCATCTCTTTGGACAGGGACTGGACTGGACTGTGGTACATAGAGTGATACTCGTGAGGAGTGTGCCTCTTAGCTCAAGTAATGACAAGAGACTAAATGGGCAGCTTCTGTCCAGAGGTGAGATAGGAAGGCAGAGAGGGTTAGGAACTGGTTGAATGGACATGGGGAATCAGGTGGAAAGGAGGAGTGTGCTGTCACATTATGGGGAGAGCAATTAGAGTCACATAACAATGTATAAATTTTTGTATAGGAAGTAAATAAATAAATAAATTGACTTTTTATGAGATTATTACTGGATAGACCATGGCCCTCCCCCATTGGGCAGCTTGCCTGGATTCAAATTTGATTCAGTATTGTAAATCTTCAAGATTCTAAGCTTTTGATAATTAAAGCAAGAAATATCAAAATTTCCTTATGTTCAACCTGGAGATTATGTTTACTGGAAAAGACACCCGTTAAAAGTTCTTCTTGAATCTCGATGAAAGGGACCATATTTGATCCTTCTCATTAATCTTTGTGCTGCTAAACTATAGAGAGTTAAGGCTTGGATTCATTTATCCCAACTGAAGAAAGCCCCGACTCCCAAACTATTGAGCCTTCTGAAAGACTGAGATTAATATTCAAACAGCAAAAAATAGAAGAAGAAGTCAAAGAAACAGATGACAGCTGGGTTGGCTGCTTTCCTGAGCTCTCCAGAGTGGACCTGAAACTGCCTTTGCAGCCTGCAGTAAAATTTGCACTACTGGCCTTTTTCTTTACCGTTTTTGGTATCTTAGTATTGTTAGCTGTTATGCATGATTGTGGGATTATATCGTGGTAGTTTTGGTGATTATATTATGCTAATTGTTACCTTCGAAATAAATTATTTAAATGAGGGCTCTAACTCTCTGAATCTTAGTCACTGGGATCATAATTTTTGCTTGTAGATATTTTGATTGTTTTAATGATCTATCTCGTCTGTTAGAAAATCTTGGTGGCAGAGTGCTTGGTTCAGTGGTTCAGCTGCTAACCAAAAGGTCGACAGTTCGAATCCACCAGGTCCTCCTCGGAAACACTTTGGTGCAGTTGTGCTCTGTCCTGTAGGGGTGTAAGAGTCAGAATCGACTCGATGGCCACAGGTTGTTTTTTTTTTTATCTCATCTGGTGCCACCTTCTGACCATTATAGTCATTTTTGCTTAATTTGAATTTTTAGCTTTCCATTGTTTTTAAAATAGCTTTGTTTTATAAACTCAGACTTGTAGTATGGTAAAAAAAAAAAAAAAAATTTAGCTGTAGAGGGACTAGGAATTTGTTCTCAGATTACCCTAATCCTTTTTATTATCATTGAACTCTGTCTTAGGCTAGGTATTCTAGAGAAACAAATTAATGAAGTGCACGTGTGTGTGTGTATATATATATAGAGAGAGAGACAGAGACAGAGACAGAGAGACATATATATCAAGGAAATGGCTCACACGGTTGTAGAGGCTGGAAAGTCCCAAGTCCATGGGTCAGGCTGGGAGGCTTCTCCTGACTCACGTAGCTGCAGGGGCTGACAAACCCAAGATTGGCAGGTCAGACAGCAAGCCTCTGGCTCACAGGCTGCAGAGGCCAATGAATCCCAAGATTGACAAGTAAGATGGCAGGCCACTGGCTCACAGGCTGCAGAGCCTGACAAATCCCAAGATCGTCAGGTAAGCTACTAGCTCAAGTCCGAAGAACTAGAGGTCAGGTGAGGAGCCAGCTGCAGGATCCAGAGCAAGAAAAAGCCAGTGAACTTTGCCAGAAAGTCCGGATATATTGGATGTAGGCCACACCCCCAAGGAAACTCCCTTTCAACTGATTGGCTGCTCATAGCAGATCTCCTCATGGAGGTGATTACATCATATCAGATCTCATTATGGAGGTGATCACATCATTACATAGCTGCCAAAATACATCATAACTGCCAAACTACTGAGAATCATGGGCCAGCCAAGTTGACACACAAGCTTAACCATCACAGACTCCAACTGTGAGGTATTATTCCTTGTTTTAATATATTGTTCTTCCCCTGAGACCCAGACCTCTCTTTATAAACACCATTTTTAGAGAATAGTCATATTTCTTCTGTCTGGGATTGGAATCCATATTAGTCCTTTTGTTTTAAACTCTAATTGCTTTTTTTTATAATTGTTACTATCATTTATATGTTATTAACCCCTTGATTTTAGTACCAGTCACAGATTAATTTAGTAAGACACGTGAATATTGAAGTCACTTTGTATCTTTTTGTCATTAGCTATCATTCTATTGTCATTTATTGGTTAGTAGTAGCCTTTTTATCATACTTTATGCCTTTCGCTGCTTACGTTTATTTTGTCATCGCTATTATTTGTATGCTAGTAGCCCTTGTTTATTTCTTTTGGACAGTGTTTCTCCACTGTGAAGCCCTTCTTAAACTTTCTATTCATACTGCTGCTCATCGCAGCTTCCATTAATTCTTGGCATGAGAATGCCTTTGTTAAGCTTGCTCAGGCAGTTGTGCAATCCACAAATCTGACTGAATGCTGGATCTGTCATCCATTACCTAAAACTGTAAATGAGAACTCAGATCCATTAGCTACTCCCATACCAAATTATAGCTTTGTTCCCCCTGCTGTCATCAATTTTAACATCACCTCTAGGCGAGCCATACATGTGAGACTATGGCGTCCTCCTGAGATACCAAGTCAACCCCAGGTCCCGTGTTTCAGTCTGACTCAAATTAGAGAGTTGTCATGGTTTGAATTACGTCCCCCCAAAAAATGTGTGTATCAATTTGGCTGGGCCGTGATTCACAGAATTGTGTGGTTGGCCTCCATTTTGTGATTGTAATTTTATGTTAAAGAGGATTAGGGTGGAATGGTAACACCACCTTTACCCAGGTCACATCCCTGATCCAATGTAAAGGGAGTTTCCCTGGGTTGTGGCCTGCACCACCTTTTATCTCTTGAGATGAAAGGGAAGCAAGCAGAGAGTTGGGGACCTCATACCATCAAGAAAGCAGTGCTGGGAGCAGAGCGCATCCTTTGGACCGGGGTCCTCGCACAGAGAAGACCCTAGTCTGGGGGAACATTGATGAGAAGGCTGACAGTGAGAGAAAGCCTTCCCCTGAAATGGACGCCCTGAATTTGGACTTTTAGCCTACTGCACTGTGAAGAAATAAATTTATCTTTGTTAAAGTCATCCACTTGTGGTATTTCTGTTAAAGCAGTACTAAATGACTAAGACAAGAGTGTTCCAAAATACCCTGGATCTCCTCTTCAGATTGTAAAAATGAACTCTTAATTTCATATAATGCTCCTCCCAGATACTGAAATATGGCTTTTTCAGGAAATTTAACAGTGTGTCTACAGGGAGGAAGGTCTTTTTGTGTCCAAATGTGGAATTGGCTAAGATTAGGACTACTGTCTATTTACAGCAACTCCTTGAGAAAGAATTGGTTTGAACATTCTAATCAAACCATCCCTCTCCCATGTAAAGATGACAGGACCAGCATAATATATGCCCCATATGGATAAGTATTTTTTTGTGGAGGATCAAGATACCCCACCTTTGCCAATTTGAATCCAAATCCTGTTTGGATGGTTGGAATATGACAGGCCAGTGTACCTTAGGCCATATGGGAATTCCTTTAGACATCCATTCTTACAATGAGAGTTTACATTGGACTGATCACCTGAAACTATTAGAAAGGAAGAGAAACAGTCAAGAGCTATGACTGTTCAAGACTCACCAAAGTAGTTTTAGATAATCGAATTGCTTTCTGTTTCCTGTTAGCCCAGCAAGGAAGGGTCTGTGCTATAGCTAACATGTCTTGCTGCACCTGGATTAACACCTCAGAAGAGGTAGAACAAGACATTAAACTAATTTGCCAGAAGGCTACTTGGCTCCACCTTCACCCTCAGACTCCCTTTTTCTAGATATTTTCAGCTAGCTACCCTTAGACATTGGATCACGGATTAAGTCTAACTTATCAACTAGATTATTAATACTCATCATTGTAATAATCGTAGGGACTATTGAATGTTGTATGAAACTTTTGACAAATGCTGTTACCCAAAAGACTCATTTAATGCCTTTGAAAAGAATGATATACATTGACAGTACTTATATTTCAGGTGGACTCGAGCCCACTCCTTGAATAAGCCATCAGATGTCAGGTTATTCCTCTAATGTGGTCTGGCCTGCACTAACCTGAAGTAGTAAAACCACACAAGCAAGAGGCTAAAGCTATGGCATGGTGAAGATGTGAAATAGTGCCAAGTTAACTTTTCCGGATGTTTTGCTGCTATTCGTAGTTTGATTTCATTTTTCTTGAATCAACAGTCAGCACCCCTGGAAGCAGCAGTCAGGAGACTGAATGACGTAGTATATTTGTGCAGGTCTGCTGCAAAGGACCTTTTTAAAATGTTGAGAGGCAGAGATGTCACATTGAGGACTAAGCTGCGATTGACCCAAGCCATGTTATTGTCAACCACCCTATATGTGTGGGAAGGTTGGACAATGAATAAGGAAAATCAAGGAAGAATTGACGCCTTTGTATTAGGGTGTTGGCAAAGAATATTGAGTATACCATGGACTGCTAGGAAAACAAATCTGTCTTGGAAGAAGTACGGCCAGAGTGCTCCTTAGGAGGGAGGATAGTGCAGGATGGGGCAGAATTTTGTTCTCTTCTGCATGGAGTCACTGTGAGTTGGAGCTGACTTGGCAGCACCTAACAACAGCAGTCATTTCACACGCATAGCGTCTGAGGTCTTAAAGTTGTATTAAACAAACAGCCATCCAGAATAAAACATATGCTCAAAGTCCACGCAGAAGAAAGCCTTCCTTCAGAATAGTGGTCAGTGAAATGATCAAAAAAAATTTTTGAAATGCTTGATCAAAAGGAGGTAATGTGTAAGGGAATTTTAAAATTTGAGGTACCTTAGAAAATCTGAAATGGCCGGCTTCAGGTTTGAGTATGACTCCAGTGGCTCTTTCCACTTCCACCATAGCAGTGGCCATTTTCCGTGCAGACATAATCATGAAACTAAGAAATGTCTGGCAATGATGATACAACTACACTGTGACAGCTCTGAGAGAAGAGTATCCGGTAATACTGATGTGTCTACCCTGCAACACCCCCCCACCGTCACATACCCTTATGATTACCACATTGTAACCAATCTAAGGAAGACACATATCCTTTTAAGGCAATTGCCTTACAAGCTTCCACTATAGGAAATCTTGCCTTTTGAGTTTCCACCACAGGAAGTCCCACCTTTAGGAGACCTTAAAATGATATGCTACTAATCGAGTGATGTCTTTTGATGATCTCAGCCTGTAATTACCAATCAAATAATGTCTTTCAATGATGTAAGTTTGTAAATATCAGTCAAGTACTGTACTTCATATCCTTTGTTTCCCCCTTCTAAAATATCACTGCTGAGTCACCATAGTGGATTACTGGGTTCCACCACATGGAATTCAGTCTATCTCCTGCTCAAGCTGTCTCTTTACTTTCACTAAATTTCTCAATTTTACATTAAACAGAGTATGAATGATTACTCTCTGACAGTCCTTGGTTACTGAGAGAGAACCTCTAAAACCTTGGAATTTCCCCAGTAATCATAAATGTCTTTGATGAGGGCTCCAGACCATACCTAACCTAGCGGGTTATGCTAATGAGGTGACTCTTGGGTGGGAGCTGGCAATATGATACGATATTAAGCTTGTGATCACCTCGTCGTAACAACCGACCTCAGGGGAGAGGACTGGAGTTTGCATTATGTAATGACACCCTCCAGCACATGGACACTCCATGGGCCTCCTAGTTGGTGAAAGACATCACGTGGGAGAGTAGTGCATCCCTTTTTGGGACATCGAAGCTCCATGCTGGGAACTCTCCTCTCAGTTATCTATTGCTGCTGTAATAGAAATGGGTGGCTTTAGTGAACAGAAATTTATTTTCTCACCATTTAGGAGGCTAGAATTCTAATTTCAGGGCGTTGGCGCTAGGGAAATGCTTTCTGTCTCTGTAGGCTCTGGGGGAAAGTCCTTGTCTGTCAAGGATTGAATTGTGACCCCACAAATATGTGTGTCAACTTAGCTAGTCCATGATTCCCAGTATTGTGTGATTGTCCACCATTTTTTCATCCGATGTGATTTTCCTGTGTTGTAAATCCTACCTCTATGATGTTAATTAGGTTGGATTATGGACAGTTACGTTAATGAGGCAGGACCAAATTTACAAGATTAGGTTGTGTCTTAAATCAGTCTTTTTTGAAATATTAAAGAGAGAAGCTGCAGAGAGACATGGGGAACCTCATACCACCAAAAAGCAAGAGCAGGAGGATAGCGTGTCCTTTGGACCCGAGGTCCCTGCGCTGAGAAGCTCCTCAACCAGGGAAGATTGATGACAAGGACCTTTCCCCAGAGCCAACAGAGAGAGAAAGCCTTCCCCTGGAGCTGGCATCCTGAATTCTGACTTCTAGCCTCCTGCACTCTTGAGAGAATTAATTTGTTTGTTAAAGCAATCCACTTGTGATACTTCTCTTATAGCAGCACTAGATAACTAAGACATTGTCACTTTTCAGCTTCTATTCCTTGGCCATCATGGTGATCTTCACGTGGCATGGCATCTATCTTCCCCCATCTCAGCTTGCTTGCTGCTTGCTTAATCTGCCGTTTTAAATCTCAATAAATTAGTTTAAGACACATCCTACACTTAGAATGCCTCATTAACGTAACAAAGAAAACCCATTCCCAAATGGAATTCTAACTGCGGGTATAGAGGTTAGGATTTGTAACACATATTTTTGGGAGACACAGTTAAATCGATAACACCTCCCAAACCTCACTCTATATGTCTCTTCATTTGTATCCTTTTTGCTGTAATAAAATTATAATTGTATGTGTGATGCTTTCCGTGAGTTCTGTGAATCATTCTAGCAAGTGATCAAACCAAAGGGAGTAGAGAGAGCCAGGAGGTCAGAGTGAGGGGTGCTGGTATCCCCTGCGCTTATGGCTGGTATCCTGAGGAGGTAGAGGGAACCCCTGTATTAGTAGCCAGCATGTTGGAAGTAAGGGTGTCTTGTGGGCTTCTGAGCTTATGGCTGTTGTCTGAGGCCTTGGGCCAACTTGGCAGTCTGGTGGACTGTGTCCTCTAACCTGTGAGATCTGACCTAGCTCCAGGTGGTTACGGTCAGAAGGGAAGTTGCTGCATGTGCAGCTGGTGTCAGAACAGAAGTGGCAGAGAAGTAAAAAAGTGGGGATTTTGATTATGTCCTCTCAGCTTGTTAACTTTTGTGTAGGTGCAGAGAATGCAGATGGTTGAATAGGTTAGATTAAGGAGATTGCAGGACAGTTCTGATAAAGGAAGGGACATTCAGGATGGTGGGGAGAGGGTTTGAAACAGGTTTGGTGTGGGGGAAAGAAAGATTGTGAAGTTTGGGAGAGTTTGGTTTGTCTTCAGAGGGGAGCTACTTGAAGCTTCTCAGGATAGGGGTGGATATTTGTTATTACTGATCAAGTAAATGATAGAGAATTTTTGGGCTTTCTCGTACAAATACCCTCTGAACCCACACAATGTATTGTAAGAGAGATGAGTGTGGTGGACAGACACCAGGCCTCTGCTGCAGGGGCTGCAACAGCATAGGAGGGAGGCACCTTCCTATCAGCCTACAAGAGGTGAACACACAATGGCAAATGTAAACTTCTGCCTTGCACATTGTACTGAATAGTCTCTGCCCCCTCTGGCTACATCCTCCACCCTTCCCTATTTGGTTTCTACTCTGGGGTGCTGACCTTTTTATTCACCACAATGGGCTCCCTTGCCCTCTGGCTTCTGGTTGGCCTCTGGCAATGAGATGGGAGTGGGAGCAGAGGACCAGACGGCTGGAGGAAACTGAGAGGTGGGAAGTTTACTCCACTCCTCCCTCCCTGCTAGGCTGCGGGATAGCAGTGGTTGTATTCCTCTAGATAAGGCGCTAGCTTCAATCTTGTACCCTCTCCAAAAACTTTCTGGATTCTGATAACCCCTTTCCTACCTTACCCCTTCAGACCTAGTGTGTGAGGTTTCCCATGATGGCCAGCCCCTGAATGCTCCACCATACCTCGTTGTGAGCACCATTAAGTCTATCCAATCCTTTGTAAATAGTCTGCATGTTAACCAATGCTCTGTATCTCATTCGAGTACACCATCTTTCTTAAGGGTAACCTGATTAATACATGCAATCTAAGCCCCTCCAGTTGAAGATGTTATCACTCTCAATCCATTTCTTCATCCTCCATATATCTAATGTATTAATGGTTGTCATGATTGACCAGTAGGAATGAACCAGGGGTAGTAGAAATATGTTGTTGTTAGTTGCCATTGATTCGATTCCAACTCGTGGCTAACCCACATGTTACAGAGTAGAACTGCTCCGTAGAATTTTCTTGGCAATCTTTCCAGAAGCAGATCACCAGCCTTTTCTTCCATAGTACTGCCAGGTGGGTTCGAACCATCAACCTTCAGGTTAGCAGTCAAGAGCAAACCATTTGCACCACCTAGGGACCTTATTTTTTGTAAAAACTAGCATTGTATAGAGTAGGAGTCAGCAAACTGGCTTGGATCTGTTAGTAAAGTTTTACACAGCCATGCCTACTCATTTAAAAAGCAGTCTATGGCTGCTTTTGTGTTATAACGTTAGAGTTGAATAGTTACAGCTGAGATCAACTGTCCTGTAAAGTCTAAAATATTTATCTGTCCCATGTGTTGACCCGTGGTATAGAAGAAAGAACGTACCTGGCCTGAGTATCAGAAGACCAGAGTCGAGCCCTAAATCCACTACTTATTTTGTGACCTTGGCCAAGTCACTTTACTTCATCAAATCTCAGTTTCCTCACCTGTAGAATAATAATAACCCACACAGTTATTGTAAGAATTGAAGTTATCGTTAATCACTATTTTTCAGGAGTTGCTGTCATTTGAGGATGTGGCTGTGTTCTTCACCAAAGAGGAGCAGGAAAACCTTGACTCAGCCCAAAAGTACCTCTACAGAGATGTTATGCTGGAGAATTACAGAAACCTGATCTTCTTGGGTAATGACTTGGTCTTTAAGATTTGGCTTTGTTTGTGTGTTTTCAGTGTCTGCCCAAGTCTTCAGTCCCTTATCTGCAATTCCAAAATCAGAAAAAGCTGAAAACTGGAAGATTTTTCATAACTTACTTGGCTACAAAAATCTGACCTGAAACTATCGGGTGGCAAAACTTGATTTTATTTGACAGGAAGCTATTTTTGTGCGTATCAATATAGTTAGCCTAAGAAGTAATCACTTGATGTCCATAACCTATATGATTTAGAATTATCAGTGTGTTTGAGGATACAGCTGTAAGCCCTTTTGGAGGCATTATGTAATATATATGCCAGCTTACCTTTCTAAAATCTCAAAAAATTCTGAATTCTGCAATACATCTGTCCCCAAGGGTATCCGAAAAGGGATTGTGGACATGGTGATGAATAGTTGCTTTTTGTTTTTAGAGTTCAGACACACTTAATCCATTCTCCACCCCCACCCCACGCCCACCTTTCACATCCACATCTATTAGACCTCTAGGAGTGGAAAAGATTATGACCGATTTGGATTCCAAAGGCCAGCTTCTTATTCTTTTGAAGTCTTTCTCTCTCTCTCTCTCTCTCTCTCTGGAATGGATAACTTTATTTGCAACACCAGGGGATGCCCTGGAAATCATTCCTAACTACATTTCTGAACCTTTACTACTTCCATCTTCCCACCAGCCTATATTTGCCTTATTCCAGTGTAGTCTCCTACTGTGGAGTTTCCCTGCCCTCTCTGAGGTGTGGGGGCTGATAATAGTTTTCTTTCTGGGGCCACATATTTGACCCCTCACATTGATAATCTTGGCACAGTTGTGACCACCTCTTGTGGGATTGTCCACCAACCTCTGTTTTTTTGTAATGTTCATTTTCTTTTTAAAAGCATTACAGGGGCATAATTGAGTATGTGGAAGGTACAGAAAAGTATCAAGGGAAGGGAAAAACTTTCAGGGGTAACACTGTTAATATTTTGGAATATTTGCTTCCAGTCTTTTTTCCTATGCTTTAAAAAATATATGTGAGCATATTCTGTATATAATGCCTTTATTTTTTTTTTTTTTATTATTGTACTTTAGATAAAGGTTTGTAGAACAAACTAGCTTCTCATTAAACAATTAGTACACATACTGTTTTGTAACATTGGTTACCAACCCCAGGACATGTCAACACACTCCCTTTCTCAACTTTGGGTTCCCCATTACCAGCTTTCCTATCCCCTCCTTCTTGTCCTTCCCCCTTGGCTGGTGTGCCCCGTTAAGTCTCGTTTTGTTTTTTGGGCCTGTCTAATCTTTGGCTGAAGGGTGAACCTCAGGAGTGACTTCATTACTGAGCTAAAAGGGTGCCCGGGGGCCATACTCTTGGGGTTTCTCCAGTCTCTGTCCGGCCAGTAAGTCTTGTCTTTTATTGTGAGTTAGAATTTTATCCTACATTTTTCTCCAGCTCTGTCTGGGACCCTCTGTTGTGATCCCTGTCAGAGCAGTCAGTGGTAGTAGCCAGGCACCATCTAGTTGTGCTGGACTCAGTCTGATGGAGACTGTGGTAGTTGTAGTCCATTAATCCTGTGGACTAATCTTTCCCTTGTGTCTTTGGTTTTCTTCATTCTCCCCTGCTCCAGACGGGATGAGACCGGTGGAATATCTTAGATGGCAACTCGCAAACTTTTAAGACTCCAGACGCTACTCAACAAAGTAGAATGTAGACCATTTTCTTTATAAACTATATTAATAATGCCATAATTCTTAACATTATACCATCAGCAATTTCCCTGTTATTAAAATCCCCTATAAATCTAATAAATGATCATAATGTAATTCCACTGTATGATACATAATAATATTTAATTATTTTCCCATTTGGGGATGTTCACCTTGACTTTGTTTTTATTTGTTGGTTTGCTTGTGTGTGTATCATTTTCTGTATTATAATGTTCCAGAGGATGCTTCTGACTATAAATCTTTACATGCATTTCTGATTATTCCCCAAGAATTAGAATTTTGGAGTTAAAGGATATGGGCATTTTAAGTCTCTTAATATATATTGATGAATGAGTTTCCAGAAAATTTGTACTCTCTGAACAGCAGTATTTGAGAGTGCTTCTTTACTATATCACTGCACTCCTTTAGAGATTTTACTAATTATAAAAATAATATATGTTCATAATAGAAATTTTGGAAACTACATCAGTGAATAAAGTAGAAAATAAAAAGCATCTGCAGGCCCATTGCCCAGAAATAACCACTGTTAACATTTTGGTTTACTCTTTCCTAGTCTTTTCCTATATATAGTTTTTAAAAATAGCAACTACAAAATGCAATAATTGAGTTTTCTATTCTGCT
>NW_004444106.1:4104290-4106067 GCF_000243295.1 Trichechus manatus latirostris | reverse complement strand
TGATTTCAAGTCTCTATAAAGTTTATCCTCTTTCCACTGCAGTGTACTATTTCTCTGAAGTAGCTGTTCTCTTGTTTTCTAAATGACAACCACCGTAGACCCTAGATAGTCCTTTATTCTACTCTCTTTACTTATCCTTTTACCATACTATCTCTTGTTCTCTTTCATTTTGTTTTTCATATTCCCTCAGTGTTCCTTTATGTACTTGCTTTTTTCTGATTACCTTTCTACCCTTTTTCACGTCCCTCTACTCGAAGGTTTCTCAACCTCGGCAGTGCTGACATTTTGGGCTAGATAATTCTTTGTTTAGGGGTAGAGGGATGCCCTGTGCATTGTAGGATGTTTAATAGTGTCCTTGGCCTTTACCCACTAGGTGCCAGTAGCACCACTCCATTTGGGACAAAACTGTCTCCGACATTACTAAATATCCCCTGGGGAGTAAAATCAACCATGCTTGCAAACCACTGCTCTATTCTGTTGGCTTTTGTACCTATTTCCCCTCTGGTTCTTTTTCTGCTCTATCTATATTTTCTCTATTTTTAAGTTTTTTTCACCCAGAATCATTACAAACATGCGTATCTAGAAAGTGTAAGGTGCTACCTCTCGTTTATTTATGTGACAGTACTGATTCTTATCAGTAATACATGACCAGAGGAAGTTGTTTTTCCAATAATGGTGAAAGACTTGTTCTGTTCTCACATTCTCTGGCACACACTCTTGTGCATTTTTTAGTTAGTTGATATAAAGAGCTCTTTCTGTTGTGAAGGCTGAGTATTATTAAATTCATAATTTTGTCCTCTTGAGTATATGATGTAACCAGCTAAGCACTTGATAATTTCCTTAGATTGTCCTATATCCCAAACAATCAGCCTCTTTTCCTTTTATTTTTTTTCTTTCTGCAGTGGAGAGGTCATTTATAGGTTTTCTTTTTGTTTGGCTAGGTTCTGAAGCCAGACACAAGATGAAAAAGTTAACTTCATTGCAGAAAATTTCTGAAGAATTAGTATCATATGAGGTATCAGTGGTAAAGCAAGAGAAGGCCAAGAAAACCTCTGAAAAGTTATATAAATGTAATGAATTGTAGACAGTTTCAGACTTGCACTCCCTACTAATAGTGATGAATGTAAGAAGGTCTTCTTTGAAAACCTTAATTTTGTTGAAGATCAGAGTGCTCGAACAAAGGAGCAGGGCAGATACGCTGAATATGAGAAACTCTTCAATCAGATGTCATTGCTTGTTAGGCATAAGCAAATTCTTACAAGACCAAAATGTTACGAATGCAGTGAATGTGGAATAGTCATCAGATGTGAGACAGATTTTGTTCAACATCAAAGAATTCACACTTCAAAGTATCCTTTTGAGTGTAACATTTGTGGACAAGCCCTCAAACAGAAGTCAGCTTTTACTGTCCATAAATGTTACCCACCAGAAAAACCATATAAATGTCATGACTGTGGAAAGTTTTTTCGTCAGTTCTCATATCTTGTTGAACATAAAAGGATTCATACAAAAGAAAAGCCCTATAAATGTAGTGAATGTGAGAGAACATTTAGTCAGAATTCAACCTGTATTCGACACCAGTTAACCCATAGCGGAGAAAAACTCCATAAATGCCTTGAATGTGGAAAAGCCTTCAGTCGACCGTCAACCCTTATGAGGGATCAACAGATTCATACTAGACAGAACACTCATAGATGTAGTGAATGTGGGCAGTCCTTTAGTCGGAATGTAGATCTCATTCAACATCAAAGAAACCATACCAAAGAGGAATTCTTTC
>NW_004444106.1:4101855-4103601 GCF_000243295.1 Trichechus manatus latirostris | reverse complement strand
CTGCAGGCTTTTTCTAAAACCTAGAAAGCCCACTACTCCTGCTGGGTAATTAACACATCCTGGGAGCAGCCCTCAACACACTAATGGATGGGAATTTGAGTTTAAATACTGGATCTCTCTCTCCCCTTGGATTGAAGATCTCTGAAGCGTGTGTTTTACACTGTTTCCCAGTTTCCCTCATGGGTTTACTCACATTCACCCAAGGTGGAAGCTGCTTTATTAGCTGTCTTCCCTTCTCTGTGTCTGCTCTCCACTTCCCTACCAGTGTTTCCTCAACCCACTCACCCCCAAATAAACTACTTGTACTCAAAAGGTATCAACTATGGTCCCTGAGGAGCCATGTCCCTTCTGTATGTCAAGCACATTCTTATATTTAGGTTAAATAAATTAAGATGATTGTATTACTCTCCCTACAGTTCACCAAAACAGCAAATCCATTTGAAATTATTCTGATGTCCTAACCTCATCCTAGGTCTGCATTTATAAATTGCTGCTGTCTGTTGTTGTTAGTTGCCCTTGAGTCGGTTCCATTTTGTGGCAACCTTATGTATAACAGAACGAAACGTTGCCTGGTCCTGCGCTGCCGCCTTTAATTGGTGTGTTTGAATCCATTGTTGTAGCTACTGTGTCAATCCATCTCATAGAAGGTTTCCCTTGTTTTGATTGGCCTTCTACCAAACATGACGTCCTTTTCTAGGAATTGATCTTTCCTGATGCTGTGTCCAAAGTAAGCGAGTTGAAGTCTAGCTATCCTTGCTTCTTACGAACATTCTGGTTGTATTTCTTCTAAGACTGGTTTGTTCGTTCTTTTGGCATTTCACAGAATAATCAGTGTTCTTCAGCAACACCATAGTTCGAGCATATCAGTTCTTCTGTGTTTCTTTTTTATTATTGAGCTTTCACATGCATATGAGACTATTGAAAAGACCATTACCTTGGGTCAGATGCACCTTAGTCATCAAAGTGACATCTTTGCTTCTGAAAACTGTAAGGAGGTCTTTTGCAGCAGATTTGCCCAGTGCAGTACGTCATTTGATTTTTTGACTTCTGTTTCCATGGACATTCATTGTTGATCCAGTGGAATAAAATTGTTGACAACTTCAGTTTCTTCTCTGTTTATCATGATGTTGTTTTCTTCTCTGTTTATCATGATGTTGTTTATCGGTCCAGTTGTAAAGATTTTTGTTTTCTTCACATTCAGGTGTAGTCCATACTTAAGGCTGTAGTCTTTGATCTTCATCAGTAAGTGCTTTAAGTCCTCTTCACTTTCAGCAAGCAAGATTGTGTCATTTTCATATTGCAGATTGTTAATATGTCTTCCTCGAATCTTGATGTCGCATTCTTCTTCATATAGTTGGCTTCTTGGGTTATTTGTTCAGCGTACAGATTGAATAAGTAAGGTGAAAGGATACAATCCTGCCACACCCCTTTTCCCATTTTGAACTATGCAGTAGCCCCTTGTTCTGTTCAAACAATTGTTTGTTGATTCATGCACAGGTTCCACATGAGCACAATTAAATGTTCTGAAATTCCCATTCTTCACAATGTTATCCATAATTTGTTATGATCAACTTACTCTGTTCTCCTATTGAGACTCTGTCAAATCTCCTGTAGTTTCCTCTTAATTTTATTATTTTCTTGCTCCTACCAATTTCATGACTTCTTAATCAGTATTGTACACTTGAGGAATCTTTTTTTTTTTTTAATTGTAGTTTAAGTGAAAATTTACAATTCAGGTCAGTCTCT
>NW_004444106.1:4098168-4101755 GCF_000243295.1 Trichechus manatus latirostris | reverse complement strand
TTATGTCACCCCAGTTGCTCCCCCTATATTGTGACAGCACACTCCTCCTTTCCACCCCTGATTTCCCGTGTCCATTCAACCAGCTCCTAACCCTCTCCACCTTCTCATCTCATCTCCGGACAGAAGGTGCCCATTTAGTCTCATGTATCTACTTGAGCTAAGAAGCACACTCTTCACAAGTGTCTTTTTATGTCCCGCAGTCCAGCCCAATCTTTGTCTGAAGAGTTGGCCTCGAGAATTTTTACTTCTGGGTTAACAGAGTCTGGGGGCCATGCTTTCTGGGGTTCTTCCAGTCTCAGTCAGACCACCAAGTCTGCTCTTATTACTAGAATTTGAGTTCTGCACCCTACCTTTTTCCTGCTCACATCAGGGACTCTGTTGTGTTCCCTGTCAGGGCGGTCATTGGTGGTAGCCAGGCACCATCTAGTTCTTCTGGTTACACTTGAGGAATCTTAACCCTGGCAGGGGAATTAGGCTTTGATTGTAAATTGGGTTCAGAATACATAATCAGTATTTTTGTATTGGTTAGCATGAATTGGCTAGAAGACAAGATTGTCAAATTGATTTTCCGTAAGCAAAACAAAGAAACTGATACTTTTGGCTTAGGAGGAAATAAGCCAGTGAGGAAATAAGTGAGTAAGACAAATAAGCCCACTTAAACCTTGAGACATGGTGGGCCTCTGGAAAACAGGTCCAGGCCTGAGTACACACAAGTCTGGTTAAGGGTGTTAAATCTATTTAGATGATACCCAAGCTGCCAGCTGTCTGGAAAGACACCAGCATAACTAAGTTAGGAACTACAAATAACATGAGACACACCTACCATCAGTCACAGCTGCCACGAGAATATCTAGAGCTGAGATGTTCAGTATGGTAGTCTCTAGTTATAAGAGGCTATTTAAATTAATTAAAATTTAAAATGAAGTTCCTCAGTCAAAAAACACATTGCAAGATTAGCACAGCTATAAAACATTCCCATCATCACAAAAGGGTCTATTGGATAACACTGGTAGGCCTTAAGGACTTTAGAAATGGGTAGAAAACTGTATTTGGTGCGACTTGTTTCTCTGTTTACAACTAAATTAAATAGACCTCTATTCATTTTATAAATGGCCCCTATAAAATGTCTGATTCACTGAAAATACTTCAGTAGAATTCCAGGGTCCCAAAAGGAGGAAGAATGGGGGATGCAGATGGGCAAGAAACTTAAGTTGGTATGGAAACTGCTGAAGTGATTTGGGACGAAGGGTGAACACCACCAATGCTCTTAAGAAGCCCCCACCTCAAAAGAGTACCAGGTTAGTCTTACTGCCCTCCCCAAGAGGCTAGGCAGATGCCATAGTCAAGAGCTCAGATTAAAAAATGCCATCTTCAGTATATGTTCGTGTTTGTTAACGTTTAGCAGAATGACAAGAGTGCCAAACTAGCCCTCGAAAGAAAGCAATGGGGAAGAGATGCTCACGTTTTGGCTTTCCTGAAGGGGTATGATGACAGGTGATGATCGGCCTCTAGTAGTTCTCACTTGGCTAGTGGACTAGACCCTATTGTCCTTCATACCTTGAGAGAGAGCAGCCATCAGCTTGCTCAGTGAAGGTGTCTGTCCCTGTTTGGAGGAGACTGACATCTACAGTGTAGAATTCCACTGGACTCAAAAGGGTGTCTTGATAAGACTAGCAAAGTTTTTCTTACCATATTTAAATCAGAGTGAAAAATGAATACAAATGTTATTTCACTAGTTAATAATGTTAAACTATAAATTTAAAAGCCAGCTGTGTTAAAAATTAAAATGACAAAGTATAAAAATTGATAAATGCTTCATTTTCTTATTATACACTTGGGTTATATTTGACTAACTGTAAAATGCCACATGTTGTAACATGATCTTACCATGCATGACAAGTATGTAGCTTATACCATACACAACTCACCATGGGAGTTTTGACAACACTTAAACACCTTGTACCTTGTTCAGGTACATTCTCAACTGTACCTTTCATCTCAAACACAAAGGTAGCTTCATTGTTAAACATTTCTCAGCTGGTAGAAATGAAGAAGAGGAAGTAGGATGCAAGAGATTATACAACAGAGATACTACATGAAATTCCAAATTCTAAAATAGAAATAGATGATTTCTTGGCAAAATACATTTTTTCAGGTTAAGTCCTTTGTTTTTGTTTTTTTTTGTTTTTTGGTTTTTTGCTGTTGTTAAATTTATTGCTAATTATATGTGTCACTACTATAAATGGGTATTTTCCCCATTTCCATTTTGAAGTACATATTGCTAATATCCCAAGTCCCTGGGTGGTGCAAATGGTTCGTATTCATCTACAAACCTAAAGGTTAGTGGTTTGAAGCCACGCAGCAGTGCCACAAATGAAAGCCTTGGCAGTCTTCTTCTATAAAGATTACAGCCAAGAAAACCATATGAAGCAATTCTACTCTAATATGTAGGGTCGCCATGAGTCAGAATCAACTTGACAGCAATGAGTTTTATTGTTTTTTCCCTCAGAGCTGCCTTCCCTTGTGAAGCAGGCAAAGCCCTGGCCAAGGACGACTTGAGTTTGGGAGACATTCCAACCGAAACAGCTCCAGAGGCTCCCTCAAGCAGAGGTGCAATTTTCAGATTCTTGCTGAGTTTTGTTTTCTTATAGGAAGTCATCGTCACAAGTCGTGACTCATGCTTTTATGAATATACACATATATGAAAGTAGTCACTAAGGCATTCACTCAAATTTTTAAAAATTGCATTGACTAAAAGATTATTGAATGACTAAAATGAATATTGAACATTCAGCTAAACTTATTTTCCAAGAAAGCCTGAGAAAATCTGGACTGCAGGAATACCTGTCTTTGTGCAGGTCAGAAAACCATGGTCAGCATAAAACACAGCCTTAGAACATTTAAAAAATGGTAATAAAAAAACACAACCAAATACTTTCCATGGAAAGGAGCCCAGCTGATAAAGAGTTTGTATTGCTGATTCTCTGCAATGATCAGTTAAAGCATCCAGGCATTCATCAGTCAGATTAATACTCTTGCTTAAAGAAGGTATAAACACGAGAACTGTCCCTAATCCTTTTAGCCACAGGGACATACCAGATACAGCAAAGCTTTGCCACAAAAAAATGAAGAACATGTCCATGTCCCAGCCAAAGATGGGATTTCAAACCTCTAGAGGAAGCTATGGGACTTGTCCAGCCCAGGGACCCTTCAGTTTCTGGAGCACAGGAGCAAACATCACCACCCTAGTCTAGCCACAGAAATCTGCTTTACATGGTTCTCTGGAACACCGCTATATTACTGCCCCTTCCTGATATCTCCTCCAGGCAGAGGCTTCCTCTGCCTACCTATAATTTCTGCCCCAGCTCACCTGCAGCCAAGAGGAAAGTAGCCTCCTGACCAAGATGGAAATGCTCCTATGAAAGTTGAGAACAGATGCCCAGCTTCACTTCATTTCCCATATAACCTAGAGAGGAGAAACCCACTTTCTGTACTAACCCACCAAGCCATTTCTAAGCTTAATGAAATTTAGCTAACTCAGCCATTTTCTCACTTTGGCTTGGATGGGTGGGGAGAAATTTACCAGC
>NW_004444106.1:4096444-4097335 GCF_000243295.1 Trichechus manatus latirostris | reverse complement strand
AGTTACAGAAAGATGTCCTGGAGCTCAGTCACAATCCCTTTGGTCTACAGTGGTAAGCAGAGCCATAAGGACGGTGTTTAAAAGGCTGGTGAGATAGAAATTGTCACAATTTTTGTGAAAATCGATTGCATAATATGTACAGAAAACCTTAAGATTGTTCATTCTTTTCGATGTAGTAATTCCACTTCTTGAAATAAATTTAGGAAAAAAGATAAGGCCAAAATTATTGTACCAGAGAAGTTAACCACAGTGATATAATAGATACTGTGAAAGACAAAATAGTGACCCCTCAAAGATATCCATGTCCTAATCCCCAGAACCTGTGAATATGTTAGGTTACATGGCAAGGATGAATTGAAGTTTCAAATAGAGTTAAGATTGCTAATCAGCTACCAAGAGATTGGGAGGTTATTTTGGATTATCTAAGTGGGCCTAAAGTAATCACAAGATTCCTTAAATGTGAAAAAGGGAGGCAGAAGAGTCAGTGTTAATTAGAATGGTGCAGTGTGGGAAAGCCATTGCTGGCTTTGAAGATGGAAGGGGGCCACAAGCCAAGGAATACAGGCAAATTCTAGAAGTTAATAAAAACTAGGGAATAGATTCTTCCCTAGAACCTCTAGAAGGAACATAAGACCTGCATTTGCCCTTGATTTTAGCCCAGTGACACCCATTTCAGACTTCTAACCTCCAGAACAGTAATATAATGTGTATAGTTTTAAGCCAGAAAGTATGTGGTAATTTGTTAGAGCAGCAACAGGACACTGATAACAGTGACAAACTGGGAATAAACTAATTATCACAAGAAGGATGAGTAAATAAAATTATGGTACATCCAAATAATAAAGACATAAAACATTACACACACAAAGTTTTCAAATACAAAACTGGTTC
>NW_004444106.1:4090253-4091843 GCF_000243295.1 Trichechus manatus latirostris | reverse complement strand
TTTGATCAAAGATTCCATAAAAGAATTATGATCATAAGGGGAGGAAGAGGGAATGAAGAACAGAATTTCAAATTCTCATGGACTCTAGACTTTGTGGAACCATGAGGGTGGAAGAACCTCTGAAACTATTTTCTTGAGATAATCTTTAAACCTTAAACCAAAATATCCCCTAAAGTGATCTTAAAACTGAACGACAGTTTAGCTTAACTAGTAAAAAATGTCTGCCTTGAGCATTATGCTCTTTTAAAACTGTATGGGATCAAATTAACAACAGCAACTCAAAAGATTAGCTGAGAACATTAGAGGGCAGTGAGTTGATGTTAATGAGGAAAGAACAACTCAGAAAGGGAGGGTGAGAGTGGTTGCACAATCCAAGGAATGTAATCAATGTCACCAAATTGTACATGTAGAAACTTAAAAAAAAAACAAAACTGTAGTTTAGCTTAACTAGTAAAGAATGTCTGCCTTGAGCATTGTGCTCTTTTAGATCTACCTGTATGGGATCAAATTGACAACAGCAACTTGAAAGATTAGATAGGAACCTTAGGGGGCAGTAAGTTTATGTTAATGGGGGAGGAACAACTCAGAAAAGGAAGTTGAGAATGGTTGCACAACTGGAAGAATGTAATCATTGTCACTAAATGATGCATATAGAAACTATTGAATTGGTGTATGTTTTGCTGTATATAGTCTCAACAACAGCAACAAAAAAAAAATTGTAAAAAAAGACCTATGTGGAATAATATTTAAAAAAAGACGCATGGAAATAGGCTGAAAATTCGAGTAGCATTTAGACAACAGTAGATGCCTATTAAAAAAAGGTAGAGAGGAAGAGTGGAGAAAAAATAAAACATGCAGAGAAGACTGCATTTTAAGTTTGCAGAGTTCATGTAGTAAAAAGAATACTAGACTGGTATCAGAACCCTGTAATGGGTCTCTATCACTTACTAGCTATATGACCTTGGGCAAATAACCTTGGTGAGCCTTAGGAAAATACTAGTATACTTTACAAGGTTATTTCCTTTGATTCTTACGCAGAAATGCTATAAGTAAGATAGAAGTAGAGCAAAGAAATTGATGCACAGAAACAAAATCATCGTGTAAGTATTTATTGGGTCCCTATATGCAGTATTCAAATGGTTAAGTGTTCAGCTACTAACAAAACAGTTGGACGTTCGAATTCACCCAGAGATACCCAGGAAGAAAGACCTGGCAGTCTACTCCCAAAAGATCTCATTCCCTATGAGCACAAGGAATGGACTCCACAGAAACAGGTTAGTTATACTCTTTCCTAAAGTAATCCAGCTCATGGCAGTGTTTAAACTGATACTTATGCACATTTCCTCACTCTCATCCCAATGCTCTTGACACTAAATTGCCTTTAAAAAAAAAAAAGTTAAATTCTCAGTGTGACATCCTAACCCTTAATGCACCTAGGCCAGCTTTCTCACAATTCTCTCCTGTTGGTTATGAAGCAAACCAAACCAAACCCGCTGCCATCAAGTCAGTTTCAAATCATAGTGACCGTATAGGACAGAGCAGAACTGCCCCCATGGGTTTTCCAAGGCTGTAAATCTTTACAGAAGCAGA
>NW_004444106.1:4087163-4088633 GCF_000243295.1 Trichechus manatus latirostris | reverse complement strand
GGTGGCAGAGGGTGAGAAGCAACTGGCCTGATCAAAGAACAGCATCTTGAATTATTCCTGTTACTTCCAAGTTGATCACGATACTGAGTTGTACCCTGTTACTTCCCTTATAAACCACTTAACTGTAAGTACGTTTTGTGAGTTCTGTAAGACATTGCAGTGATTTACTGAACCCAAATACAGGAGGGAGAGTAGTGAGGGGAGGGAGAGTAGTTGATGTTAGAGATGGAGTGATACAGCAGTTTGGAAAAGTTGGACATTTGGAACATCTTTAACCTCAGCCTCATAGGAACCAGCTTTGTACTGATCCTTATAAAAGAAATTATTCATTAATCACCTGAGATCTAAAGTGTCAAATGTGAGCCTCAGTTTCTTCCTTTGTAAGTGGAAATGACATAGTTTCCTACTTAACTCATAGAGTTGCTTACAAATCAAAAAGAGAAATATATGTGAATGTATTTCAGGAAGAGAATATTACATAATGTCATTCAGTATTGCTGTTAACAAACAAAGCAAGAACTAACAGAACTTCTGTCCTCAGTGTCCTCCTCTTTTGAAATACCCCCAAGGAAATATTGCTGGAGAACTTCCTTATGTCCAAAATGTTAAGAAGCCTCTACACAAAAATAAAAAGCAAAAAGATGTTTTAGGCTATTTGATATCACAAGGACCCATTAAAAAAAAAAGCTTTTAGTGGAAGATTTAGTGAGGACCTTTTTTTCAGAAGCCAAGAGTTATCAAATAAAGTGGCCTAATTTGATGAGCTGTGAAAAAGATACAATGACAGAAATTAAGTGTGTGTTTGGATGAGATTTCCTTTTGCCTTTCTTGTTTTAAAAGCGAAAAAAAAGTTATAAAACTGAACTCCTAGACTGCTAGGATGGGAAAGGATTCTACAAAATTAATATTTTAAAAATAAAAAAGGTAGAGTACTTCTTGTATGCACTGAACTTTACAAGGTGTTGTAAGGGTTATGAAGTAGTTGAAATCTTCTCCACCATCTAGGTAGAAAGATACTTCTAAGTGACTAAAAAAAAAAAATAATAATGTTAGGAAAGTAATTGGAGTGGGTAAGATTTGGTCCAAAAGCCGAGGTAAGAAGAGTGAAGGGATGACAAGGATAGATTTCTGTCTCATGTCAGCCCTTGCTCTTATAATCAGAAGTCTCTTATACAGAACCACCTCATCTTATGGAAGGGCTCCTTACTAACTCATTCCTCCTTCACTGTCATAGTTTATCAAAGTACATGTCAAAAGACTCAAGTCGGACTGAATCTATCTTGTGTGAGACACCCAAGGAAATATGATCCATGACTGAGACTGAAATACTCCAAATGCTTCAGGGTGTAGTTTCTGGACAACAGAAAACAAACAAAACATCATGCAGAAGTATATCAAAATGGTGGGACTTTATGTCTGTGGATTCTTTGGTGTTGGATAAGGTGTGAACTTTGTCTAAAGCTTTCCCCA
>NW_004444106.1:4083693-4085526 GCF_000243295.1 Trichechus manatus latirostris | reverse complement strand
GAGAAAAATTGCCCCTAGTTGAGAAGCAATGCTCTGCACTTATCTCCAGGTATTCCTGAAACTTTGGCCAAGAAAGGCATGAAATGTACTACTTAGTGATTTATAAAGTGCTATTTAAAGTCCAAAAATACCCCTGGAGGCACCCTGTACCTGCCTGTCTATACTGTTTCTGAAAAAAATGTATAGACTGGACATCATTAAAATTAACATTTGTGCTTCAAAGGACACTGTCAAGAAAGTGAAAAGACAACCCTCAAAATGGAAAAATATTTGTAAATCTTACATCTGATAATGGACTTATGCCCAAAATATATAAAGAACTCCTAACACTCAATAATAAAAAGACAAGTAACTCCAAAGAAGATATACAAAAGGCAAGTAAGTGAAGTCTGGAGCAAGATGGGAGTATAAGCAGCTCCACAATCTTATCCTCCACAAAAAACACCAAAAAGCAGTGGGGGGAGCAGGAACTGGCAGAACCAACTTTGTCAGAACTCTGGAAACCAGTCAAATGGTTACAGTTACTGAATGCTGAATCAAGAAAAAGGTAATGTCTAAATAATAGAAAAGCTTTGGTTTTCTACTCCCCTGCACCTCACCTCCTCCCTGGCTTGGCTTAGTCACCTTAAAGCTGTGGCAGCCCATTTTCCCACAGGAGCAGCCTGGTCTTTGGCTCTAGAGGGAGCAGAGCAGATTTTATTTGCAAATTATTGTATGTGTCTGCATGTGTACCTATCTGTCTCAGAGCTGTCTGAAGAACTAAAGCAAGGCACTGATCTCAGTTTACTCTCTCTCAGAGCTCATGCTGGGTTGAGGGGCAGCAGGCAGTGCCCAAAGGCTGTAACCCCCTGTAGCTGCCGAGGGCTAATGAGTGTGATTAAGGTACACCTAAAGACTGGAGAATCCAGGAAGAGAGTTTCTTTTGGAAATTAAAACTTTCAAAAACACCATGTATACAGGGAAATTGAAAAAGCCACACACATGGTCAGGGCAAGATGCATGCTCAAAAATTATCTGAAAAGATCCTGTGCTTTCACCTCTGGCTGATACATAGGCTAGTGCAAACCTGAGTAAGTGTTAAAGGAGTATCCAGAACAGTCAGTTCGCAAAGGGTAGTAGTCTATTTGTTGTTTTGTTTCCCCCTGCATTCAAGGAAATATGTGTTTAAACACTACCTGAACACAAGCTAAGAAACATAGATTTCAGTATTCACACACATCCAGGAAGGCAGGATTTGCAAAAATAGGTAGAAGTCACTAAACAAATGGATTATTACAGCCTTTAACAATTTAAAAAACAAAACAAAACACAGCAAACCCTAGGAAAGAGGAAGAATCTGGTTTCCAGAGTTACCACATTATAATATTCAAATGTCCCAGTTTCAACAAAAAAATCACAGTACATACAAAGAAACAAGAAAGGGTGACCCCCCTCAAAAAACAAGAAAACATGATAGAAACCATCCTTACTAGACACAGACTGGGCTTACCTAGACAAAGACTTTAAAACAACAGTATTAAACATGCACAAGGGGCTAAAGAAAACCTCAGACACAAAACTAAAGGAAATCAGGATAATGATACATGAACAAAAACGCGACTATGAATAGATGCCAAAAAACCAAACCCATTGCTATTGAGTCAATTCAAAAAGGAACCAAACGGAAACACAGGAGCTGAAAAGTACAATAATTGAAATGAAAAACTCACTGAAAGGGTTCAACAGCAGATCTGAGTTGGCAGAAGAACAAATCAGTGAGCTTAAAGATAGGACAGTTGGAGGTGGGGCCAAGATGGCGGAGTAGTCAGACACTTCCGGTGGACCCTCTTACAA
>NW_004444106.1:4080553-4081808 GCF_000243295.1 Trichechus manatus latirostris | reverse complement strand
AGAACTGCCCCACAGGGCTTCCAAGGCCATAATCTTTACAGAAGCAGAGTGCCACATTTTTCTTTTGTGGAGCAGCTGGTGTATTGAAACCACCAACTATTCGGTTAGCAGCCGAGCACTTAACCGCTGCCACCAGGGCTCTTTGTCAATGTCCACCAGTAAGGATTAAATATTGTATACTCAGATAATGGTATACCCTGAAGACAGGAAGAACAAGAAAACTATGTATTGATAGGGAACAATCTCCAAGATATATTAAAACAGTAAGGTGGAGAAAGGGCATAAATTATGATACTATTTACACATAACACATAACATTTGCTTGACTCTCCATGGAATATATCTTGTTAGCTACATAAGAAACTAGTCATCTTGGCTACCTCTAGAGAGAGAAATGGGGTGGTTGGAAAATTGGGGTGGGAGAACGACTATTCTGTATACCCTTTTGAATGGTGAATGTATTCAAAATGTATTATCTACTTAAGAAATAAAAAAGATTTTAATGAAAAGGGCATTTATAAGTCACTTAAATGGAAGTATATTAGAAAAAAAGTGGATACCCATTTAGATAAATTTTATACACATTAAACAACTAAGTCAATGCAATAAGAGCATCAAAATTAAGCCCATAATTTAAGAATTCTATCACCATCCCCCTGTTGTTGTTAGGTGCCCTCGAGTCAGTTCCAACTCATAACTATTGTGAGGGTTAAGGTTGTGTGTCAGTTTGGCTGGGCCATGATTCTCAGTGGTTTAGTAGTCGTATGATGTTGTGATCACTTCCATGATGAGATTTGATATTATGTGATCACCTCCATGATGGGATCTGCTGTGAATAGCCAGTCAGCTGAAAGGGAGTTTCCTTGGGTGTGTGGCCTGCATTCAATATAAGTGGATATTCTGACAAGGCTTGTGAGCTTTTGTTTGTTCTGGATCCTGCAGCTGGCTCCTGTGCAACGGACCTCCGGTTCTCAGTACTTGAACTAGCAGCTTACCTGCGGTCTTGCCTGCTGATCTTGGGATTTGTCGATCTTCACAGCCTGTGAGCACAAGCCCTGCTGTCCAACCTGCTGATCTTGGGTTCGCCAGCCCCTGTGGCTATGTGAATCAGGAGAAGCCTCTAGCCTGACCCACGGATTTGGGTCTACAACCTAGCCTCTATAACTGTATGAGCCATTTCCTTGATACAAATCTCTCTCTATATATATGTTTATACACTTTACTGGTTTTGCTTCTCTAGAGAACCCAGCCTAAG
>NW_004444106.1:4077899-4079138 GCF_000243295.1 Trichechus manatus latirostris | reverse complement strand
GTAAGGATTGCTAGCTCGTAGAAAGCTAAGGACCTACTTCTAATAGCGTGTTACTAAATTTGGACGCAGGGCATTGCGGCGATCCGGAGGTAGTGGGGACGCAAGTTCCACAGCCAATCAGACACTAGCAACTGTTGCCTCAGCAACCCATTCCGGACACCTAAAGCCACGCCCCCTGCCTCCACTCCCATGAAAGGGCAGGAACTGAGGCTGTTTAAATGGCATTGTTTTCTTTCCCGATTTTACTTTCCGCTCTAGCGACGCAGAACCTATGGCTTTGGTAGACCAGGGAACGACACCGTTACGGGACGTACGCTGGGGATACCGGTATCTCGTCCCACCTCACTGCTGATTGGAGCACACCCCCTTCAGAGTCGGAGCCGGGCGAGCACCTCCCTCCCGCTGCGAGACAGAGACCTCCGGGATTCCTAGAGAGGACTCGGAAGTGCTCTCGGGGGTGGGATTTATGGCTCAGCACTGGTGGCTTGGGAGGGATTGGACTAGCTTAGTTCCGGCGAGGAGGTGTTGGCTAGTGTCGGCTTGGTATTCACTCTGTAACAGGCCTATCTCAGCCTCGGTTACGTGGAGCCTGATATTCCAGGAGAGTTCCCTGGGACTGGGCTGAGGGGAAGAGGGTTTGTGTGCAGACGCGGGTTCCCAGGAATCCAGGTCCAAATCGGATATATCCTTGCTTCTCTTCGGGACCGATGTAGACTCCCGTTGGTCTGTCAGGCTCTTGTGGCTTGAAGGACAGGGCTAATTTTGAGCATTATAATGTTTCTGATCTCTGTTCTGACTTAAGTTTGACTTACGGTAGAGAGAAGGAGCGTCTGGACTAGTTAGTAAGTCTTGTTCTGTTATTTATCTGAAATTTAACTGTTCTTCACCTCTTAAAAGTGTGCAATGTCGGATTTTTATGGCTCTCCTAAAAATTTTGTATATGTTGGAAATAGGTTGTATTGGTAATCATTTTGTGGGTGGAGTAATGGCTGCCTTGTAGTCCATATTTTTAAGTAAATTACCCAGTTCAGTGTAGATGACCACTTCGTCATCTCGCTTTGCTAATAATGATTTTCAATATATCAGTAGGTTGCACACTACTGAAGGTGTCCTTTAGAAGATCTTAAACAGCTCAAAACAAATTTAATTATTCTGAGTGGGAATGATAATGACAGAATCCCGGGAAGTTATAGACTTAGACCCTCCAGCTCAGGCTTCGCAGGAGCAGGAAGACCTTCG
>NW_004444106.1:4074172-4077098 GCF_000243295.1 Trichechus manatus latirostris | reverse complement strand
AAAAAAAAACAAATGTTTTTAAACCACTGTACACTTCCACCACTTGTTTTTTTCTTATATCTTGGTTTATTCCATGTCAGTGCAAATATAGCTGCCTCTCTTTTTGAAAGGACATTATATTCCATTGTATAGATGTGCCATAATTCTTTAACACCTGTTGAACACCTGTTTAGGTTGTTTCTTTAGATTGTTTCTAAATTTTTACTGTAACTTTGCTGTAGTGAATATCCTTTACTTACATACTTAATTGTAGAATGAATTCTTAGAAGTTAAATTGTTGGCTCAGAGGCCGTAAGTTTTTGTAATTTTGATAGCTGTCAACAGATTGTCCCCCAGAGCAGTTATACCCATCTGTATTCCCACCTGCACTGTAAGAGAGGAATTTTTTGACCCAGCCTGATAACACAATATGTTATCAAACTTTTTCATTCTTGCCAGTATGAAAGATGAAATATTCCATTTCTGTGCAGCTTTAATTTGCATTTCTCTTATTATGAGTGAGTTTGAAGAGCTGTTTGTATACCCTTTTTTGTGAATAATCTGTTTATATTTTTTACCTATAGAAAAGATAAGCCCTATGTCTATCATATAAGTTGCAAATGTTATTTTTCTAGTTTGTTGCTTGTTTTTTCTTATGGAGATTATTGTTTTGCAAGTTTTTTTTTTTTTAAAAAAATGTAGTCAGTTTAAATCACTTACTAATGGCTTCTGGGTTGTACCATACTTTAGGAAGGCCTTCTCCATTACAGTGTTACGAAAAAATTTTCTCATCATTTCTTTTCCTTTTTTTTTTTTTTCCCCCACACTTTTAAATGACTGATCCATTGGAATTTATTTTGGTGTATGGTGTTTGGGATGATTACAACTTAGTTTTTTTCCAGATGTCTATGCAGTTGCCCGTGCAGCTTTTATAGTATAATTCTTTTTTTTCTTTATTAAAATGTCACCTACCAAATTTCTGCATGTATTTGGGTCTATTTCTGAACTTTTTATTCTGTTTTATTTATCTTACTGTCTGTTCATGTATT
This sequence comes from Trichechus manatus latirostris, assembly GCF_000243295.1. Taxonomy (NCBI): domain Eukaryota; kingdom Metazoa; phylum Chordata; class Mammalia; order Sirenia; family Trichechidae; genus Trichechus; species Trichechus manatus. Next base: position 4,076,070 of record NW_004444106.1, on the reverse strand, counting down.
TGTGTTTTAATTATTTGAACTGTGTAAAGTTTGGTATCTGGTACATTACTTTTCTCCCCTCCAATTTTTTTTTTTTTTTCAGTATTTATTTTCTTTATCAACTTTAGAATTACTTAATTAGTTTCCCCCATCCCAAAAATCCTGTTGGTATTTTGTTGGGATTGCATTAAATCATATATTAATTTAGGATTGATATCTTTATATTGTTGCATCGTCTTGTCCGTTTTCATTGTTTGCCTTTCCATTTGTTCAGGTGTTTTCTTGTGTGTCCCTCTGAAGCATTTTAAAGTTTTATTCATATAGATCTTGCTTATTTTCTTACGTCTATTCCTGAGGACTTTAAGCTGTTGTTATAAATAGGGTCTTTCCTTCCATTATACTCTTTTGTTTCTAATATTTGGGGACTGTTTTCGGTATATGAATTTTTTACTCAGCCATGGTAGTGAATTATCTGAAGGTTTGAGGTAGTTAGGCCACAGCTGGTGCAGCTCCTCAGAGAAGTCCTGAGGGCACCAGGCTCCTCTAGTGCCCTGTTTCACTTTCCTTAGCACTGGACAATTGGTCTTCAAGGTCAAAAGATGGCTGGTGTGCTTCCAGGCAGCCAGTCAGTGGGTCGTAAGTAAGTTAACCCATAGTATTGACCACATACATATACAATGCCTTGTCCACCAAAACCAGAAGGAAAGAGACCCAGTCCACACTGAGCATTTGGCCAGTGGAAAGATCTCTGGGTTTCGCTCTCAAGTCCCTGTATTTTTTTCTTTTCCTTTTTCATATACTTCCCACAGGTTTATACCAAATCCCATGACAAGACTTTTAGAAACCTTGGGATAGCCTTATCCTGTTTCAGCTTTTAAAATTCAAAATGGCTTTGGTTTAATCTAAGCAGTTTACCCGGCTGTATTTTAGTCAATGGAGATCCCTGAGTTTTTTAATGCATAAGATCTTTCTTTTCCTCTGACTCCCATTTCCATTTAGGTACTTCACCAGTTTACTAATCAAAAGTTCTTTGAAAACCTTAATAAGTAGATTCCAACTGCAAACACAATCAGATTTTTGGTTGTATAGAGAAAAGCAAAAGTGGGTTAATGGAGGGACTAAAGCTAGTTGAATTACTCTACCAAGGTCTCATGTTTACATGTACTATGTCTTACTTTCTTTTTTTTTAATAAAATTGGTTCTGAAGTTTAAAATCTTAAAAGAAACTTAAAAAGGAGGAAAAACTGCTGAAAATCTTTTTTAAGGTATGTCTTATATTCATTATAACCTGACCCTCTACCTTCCTCTTCCCGCTAGGCTCACACTCTCCTAAACGCTAATTTTTTTTTGTTTTTAATAAGAAAAGAACAAAAATCACGGGATCGTGGGACTACAAGAGTTCAAAGCTAGTTAGAGAATTTCTGTTATTCTTTAGAGCCATTGCATTGCAGTTTAAGGTACTAGTCTCATTATTCTTAGCCTCTGGGTAAAGGATACTTCAGCATTCTGGAAGAATCTCAGGCCCTTAATCTGATATAGCCCACTCCCTGATGCAGAGGTGGTTGCTACTGACCCACATCCAGACCCCACAGCTGTATTGAATGATTGCCCTCAAGAATGTTTGGACGTTTCTATTGGTTCAGTCAGGATAAGAATTAAAGGCTCATGGTGACATCCAGTTTATTCTTTTTTTAAAACATAATGTGGACACTTATGGACAAACTTTTCCCTACTGCTTTACAAAAACAAATATTCAAAAGCATAGTTTAAAGCAAAAGGGATTTTTTCATAGAGGATTTACAGCAGATGTTAAATGTTTACCTCTCTCATTGTGATATGCAGCCCATCTTTGGAAGGAACACAGACAAAAATAATTTCTTCATATAGTCAGAGATTTTAGGCCCATGTAGGGGATTTTC
>NW_004444106.1:4046356-4073586 GCF_000243295.1 Trichechus manatus latirostris | reverse complement strand
AGAAGGATGGAGAACTCAACACTGTGAACATGAACTAACTTATGTTTGGGTGTTGGTCCGACCTACTTTAACCTAGTCAGCTAAGGAACTGAGTCCTGTAACTACCTTTCCAAACTAATTCGTAACCTCTCTCCCTTTACCTACACTGTCCTTATGGTTCCCTGATCGCACCAGACTTGCTGCTTGAGGGTCTTTGATTATGTTATTCTCTCTGCCTGTGACACTTCTCCCTACTTTTCTCCTGACTGGCTGCTTCTTATCTTTTAGGTGTTTACTTAAGTAACACTTTCTCAGAAAAGCCTTCCCTAACTCCCTAAAGAGCCCCGGTGGTACAATGGTTGAGTGCCCAGCAGGCAGTTTGAAGCCACCAGCTGCTCTGTAGGAGAAAGATGTGGCAGTCTGCTTCTGTAAAGATTACAGCCTTGGAAACCCTATGGGGCAATTCTCCTCTGTCCTATAGGGTTGCTATGCGTCGGAATCGACACAACAGCAACGAGTTTTTTTTAACCACCTAGAAGGAAACCCTGGTGGCGTAGTGGTTAAGAGCTACGGCTGCTTACCAAAAGGCGGCAGTTCTAATCTGCCAGGTGCTCCTCAGGGACTCTACAGGGCAGTTCTACCCTGTCTGGTAGGGTTGCTGTGAGTCAAAATCAGTTTGATGGCAGTGGGTTTTTGGAATCTATAATAGGCTTATCTGCAGTTCAGTCCCATAGCACCATGTTCTTCTTTCTAACCTGTAACACGGTTTGTAATTATGTGTTTACTTGCACCTTGATGTATTAAATGAAAGTCTTCTCCAAATAGACCTAAACCATGTTTATTAAACCACTGTATCATCAGTGCCAAGCTCAGCACAGTCACACATTAAGTATTTGGCAAAGGAATGAATGAAAGAATAGCATAAAGTTGGCTGGATTCCTTCATAGCCTTCCCTGTAACCTGTGGTGATTTGTTGTGGTTGTGGTTGTTAGATTGTTGCATGTCCTGAAGTGCTTCCTCAGAAGACGGTGCCACCTGGAGCTGTGCAGGAGTCCTCCAGTGAGCAGCTCCTGTCCACGGACAGCCAGCCCAGACAAGAGCCAGAGCAACCTCATCTTCTGGAGGAAAATGGTGAGCATCAGTTATTCAGTGGAACAGACATGGGTAGAGAGTAGGACCCCTGCCCATGTGAGTAGGAGGTATCTATAAAAGACAGACTTTAGGCTGGGGCAGCCTCTCTGCAAATAGCAGGGTGTAGAGGTTGAGAAGGGCTACGGATCTGGAGTCGAATCACTGATGTTGAGAGGTCAGCTTATAGGACGACTAGGAACTGTACCACAGCTTTGTTAAAAGACCTACAAAAGTCTTTACAAAGTGTGACAGTTATTTTGCAACATTCTTTCAACTCTACCTCATAGATTTTGTCTTAATGCTTATGTAAAAAAAGCCTTCCAGTTCCTAATTGCATTCACTTCTGGCTGGCCCGTGGTACACCATGAAATCTTACTTGAAGCAGTGCTTCACAGTGACCTTTAGAGAATTCATTTTCTTTCTTTTTCTCTCTCTCTTTTAAAATTTTATTAACCTGTATTAGATACATCAAAGAAGAAAGGTGAGTATAATCATATTTATTTGTGATATATGTCTACAGGTCCAAAATCCCTAATCAGAAACCTTTGGTGTAAGATATATTTTAGAACTCAGAATTTTTCAAATGTAGTAAGGTAGTGTGATTTGAGTTACACCCCATAATCAAACACATTATTATTTCTGTAATGTAATATTTGCACATTTACAGTAAGTGGATTAACTAAAGGCTTTAAATACCATCACAGTCATTCAAGTAAAGTTTTGCTTAGTTCAGTGCCACACTTAGTTTAAAAAAAAAAAAACAAAACCTTTGGTATTTAGAGCGTTTGGGTTTCCATATCCAAGATTTTGGACCTGTATTTCCTCTGTTTGACGCCAGAACTTCTTTCCAGACTCTGGTTAGTGGTCACGTCTTTCCCTTGTCATGCCCTCTGCCCTAACCTTTTCCAGCTTTCCTTTGACTGTAGTAATAACAAGAACAACAGCAGCAGTAGCAACTGCTACTTATGTAGCACTTTCTGTGTGTCAGGAACTATTCGGGTGCTTTTCCTGTATAAACTCATTTAATCCTCAGTGTACCTGTAAAAATAGTCCTTACCATTACGTCTGGGTCCAATGGAGCATCTTTATTTTTCTTATATTTTTAAGACATTTTATGAATAGTTTCCAGATAGCAAGAAACAAATTTTTAAAGAAATTTTAATAAGAATCAAACCTCTTTTTATCAAGTACATTTTTGTGCATAAACATCATAAAATGTGAAAGAATGTCACATATCCTTTTAGCAAAATGGGATGGTCCAGGATCTTGACACAAAATATTGCATGATGAAGTCCTTCCTGTTGAATAACTCCCTGGATGATAATACCATATTGCCTTCTTGAAATTAGAAATATGTCAATCATCATTGATTCTTGAGTTTGAGAAAATTCTTCTGAGGTATTATCATATGAAGACCAATATTCTAAGATTTAACTATACTTTCAGTCTCATCATTATCATTAGACAGGATGCTCCTCTTCTCTGTCTCTCTGCGTTCATTGTCGGATTCATCTAATAATAGTGAAATGTCTTCTCTGCAAATTTCCTTCTCTTTGCTGATACGGCAGAAAATGAGAAACTCTGCATTGTCAGCTGTGTTTAATGGAAGCTAAAAGCAAGTGTCAACCATCTTTTATACCTTCTTGAAGGATAATGCAGTACTTTGAACAACACACGCAGTACTTTTGGGCAAGCAGTAAGAATAGTGAAGAATGATGATTTATTTCACTATTGCATGATCTCTAATCTTTCCATTATTCTTATTGTCTTATTATTTTAGTTGTTTTGGTGTGGTTGGGAAGAATTAATTAACATTAAGTAATTCCTAGGATGATAAAATAGAACAGTGTTTCAAGATACAAGAAAAATAAGATCACTCAGATCCAAAAATGTATCTTAGATTTATAAAAGGGTCCAGTGGACCCATATAGAAACTATAAGAATAGTTTTGTACTGTTTTTTAAAAAAATAAATAAAAATAAAATTTCTTTTGTTGTTCAGAAGACCTCTGAAAGAATAAAAGGCATGTAATGTCACTTCTTAAAAGTAGTTGAAACTGCTCAAAAAAGAAACTCAAAAACTAAAATTGTGTTCAGTAGAATTTGTTGGTATACCAAGGTTCGTTCTCATAATAACCCAATGAAATAGGTATTTTGATTATCCTCATGTTAGACATTAAGAAGCTGGGGCCTAGAGAGATTAAGTAATTTGTCCACGGTCACAAAGTATTAAATAACAGAACTGGGATTTTAACCCAAGGAGTCTGACTCAATCTATACTTTTAACTCATTCTGACTTATCCTGCCTTTGCTATACCATCAATCTCTCCAAGCCCAGAATCCCACCCTCCTTAAATCACTGTCATCTTCCCTCCACTTTCAGAGTCTCATCAGATCAGGCTACTCTTTTCTTTTGTTAGCTAAGTGCTGCTTATCTTCTCTGCCCTATTAGCCAGACCCTAGCCAAAAAATTTCTGTTTGCTCAAGTATAGACTATATTCATTTCTTTCGTCAAGTCCTGTTTTGAATCTTTAGCCAGTTATGCTTTCAGATCCCCTCTCTATTTTTGGCTTTCATTTCTTTAACCATTATCTCCTTTCTCAGTCATTGTTCATTATTTCCTAGACATCGGAAAGAAGCAAGCTACACACGCACATATATCTCCAGGACTGAGGAAAGTCTAAAATCATAGGGTTAAAGGTTAATGTCTTAGTTATCTAGTGCTGCTATAACAGCAATACCACAAGTGAGTGGCTTTGACAAATGGAAGTTTATTCTCTCGCAGTCCAGTAGGCTAGAAGTCCGAATTCAGGGCGCCAGCTCCCCCCACTCCGTCTGCTCTGGAGGAAGAGCCTCATCATCAGTCTTCCCCTGGTCTAGGAGCTTCTCAGGCGCAGGAACCCCAGGTCCAGAGGACACGCTCTGCACCCAGTGGTGCTTTCTTGGTGGTATGAGGTCCCCCTGTCTCTCTGCTCACTTCTCTCTTTTGTATCTCAAAAGAGATTGGCTCAAGATACAATCAAGTGTTGTAGATTGATTTCCTGCCTCATTAACATAACTGCCACTAATCCCATCTCATCAACATCCTAGAGATAGGATTTACAACACATAGGAAAATCACATCAGATGACAGAATGGTGGACAGTCACACAATACTGGGAATCATGGCCCAGCCAAGTTGACAGATATTTTTGGGGAACATAAAATTCAATCCATGACAGTTAATATCAGGTAGGTCTCTCCAAGGCACACACAGACAATGCTATCTGAATGAGCCATGAGTCTTAGACAAAGGACAAGCAGAGGTGACATCAGAGGGTCAGATAGTCATCAGCATCTAGAGATCCGAAACCTCTAGGGACATGCTGTTCCGTCTGCTTGGACAGCACCATCTTCTTGCTTCCCTCCCATCTCTACTTCCCAGAGCCACTGTCTCTGGAAAGACTTTCTGACATCCTCTTCTCCCCCTACCCTTCTACTATGTAGGTCCTCCTGTCTCTGCATTCCTTTTGAAACTTGAGTGATCTTCAATTATAGTACTCTGTACACTATGTTGTAAGAAAGGTGTGCGTGTTTGCCCTCATTAGACAGTAAAATTTTTGAGGGCAAGAATTGTGTATTCCTGTAACACACAGTGTGGACTATTAAATATTTCTTGACTGACTATAAATCAACCATAATAATTCCTTGGAAGGGAGAGAATGTGGACTAAAGTCTTGCTAATCAAAGTATAGAGGGCATTGGTGGTCACTGGTAGAATTCTCAACTTCCATGCAGGAGACCGGGGTTTGATTCCCGGCCAATGCACCTTAAGCGAAGCCACCACTCTTGTCTTTCAGTGGAAGCTTGTGTATTACTATGATTCTGAAAAGGTTTCAGCGGAGCTTCCAGACTAAGACAAACTAGGAGGAATGGTCTGGCAGTCTACTGTATTTTTCCGCAAATAGTGTGCCCATGTAAATAATGTGCGCACATGCATAACACATGGAAATGATGATTATGTAAAAAAGTTCTGTAATAGCATGCCCATGCATATACCGTGCACTTCTTGTGACATTTCCAGAAGTGAATTTTGGCCTCATTCAGTAGTCCAGAAATGTTAACTTTTGATCATATTTGTATAATAAAGGTATAAGCCATGGTGAAGAAGTCATGGATCAAGTTTGGTAGTACCCTGGTAATCGAAAAATAAACAATTGAAACTATACATTTGTTCCTATTGATTAAAGTTGATAATTATATCCCTGTCGCTTTTGAGTCATCAATCGGAACCTTGAACCTACTGAAGCCTGTCCATAAATCACATGCTATCAGTTGGAAGCGTAAACAAAGTGGCCTAAATGGCATCGAGTAGCTATCAGTAGGAATCTGGATTTAGTCTGCATTGACATAATTATCACAGTGTCTTCCAACTCTAGGTTTTAATTGGATGAGTAAACAAAACAAAACTGTTACATGATCACCCTTGGCTCAACAGCAGAATGGGAAAACCTTATCAGATCATCTTAAGTGAAGCCATTAAAAGCTGTTAGGCCTGCTTATTTCATAGTCTAATTATGTCTTATTAGCACCAATGTTTTTTACCAATGATCATAAGTCATCTTAGTCATATGTTTGCGAGCATATAAAAAGACTCTTGCTTCTTGTACACCTCACGTTTGAATTTTACATTCTCTTTACTAGAACCAGCCAGTTTTCCATTATATTGTGTACATTTTTTCAGTTTATAAATCTAAATCTTAGAACCCTTTAGGATCATGGCAGGAATTAAACGCAAGTCCTATACTGCCGACTTCAAACTGAAAGTCGTTGCAAGGGCAGAAGAAACGAGCAACAGAGCATCAGCAAGAGAGTTCGAGGTTGCAGAGTCGTCCATTCGAGAATGGAGAAAGGAGAAAAAGGAGCTGGAGAAAATGAATCCGCAAAAACGTGCACGTCGTGGGCCCAAAGCAAAATGGCCTGAGTTGGAGCACGACTTGAAAGAGTGGATTATTTCTCAAAGAGAACAAAATCAAGCTGTCTCTACTGTCGCGATTCAGATTAAAGCGAAGCTTCTGGCAAATGAAAGAGGAATCCCAGATTTCAAGGCAGGTTTTGCCTGGATTTCTAAATTCATGAAAAGGAATGGCCTTTCCCTGAGAATAAGAACCACTGTAGGCCAGCAACTTCCAGGTGACTGGGAGCAAAAGATGGTCAGCTTCCAGAAATTCATCGCCAAAGAAATCTCTGAACTTGGTATCTCTGCAGTGGACATAATTAATATGGACGAGGTTCCGATGTCTTTCGACATTCTGGCCACCAGCACTGTAGCTGCTTCAGGCACAAAAACTGCAGCCATTACAACCACTGGGCATGAGAGGGCTTGCTTCACTGTAGTCCTTGGTTGCACTGCGAGTGGTGTGAAATTAAAGCCGATGGTGATTTTCAAGAGAGTTACCATGCCCCGCGAAAAACTGCCCACCAGTGTGGTTGTTCATTTTAATAAGAAGGGATGGATGGATTGTGATGTTATGAAAGTATGGATAGATAAATGTTATAGGGCTAGGCAGGGAGGATTCTTTTCAAAGAAGTCTTTACTAATTTTTGACACTATGGCTGCTCACAAAGAAAAACATGTTCAAAATTATATTAACTCAACAGGTGCCCATATAGCAGTCATACCTGGTGGTCTTACCTGCAAGCTGCAGCCACTAGATATAGCAGTCAACCACCTGTTCAAGACTTTAGTGAGAAGAGAGTGGGATGAATGGATGCAATCTGGGATTCATGAGTTCACACCATCAGGACGACTGAAGCGGGTGACTTTCACAGAAGTCTGCAACTGGGTGGCATCTGCTTGGGGGAAAATAACCCCAGAAACTATCCGCAATGGCTTCAGAAAGGCTGGGATTGTGTACCAGCAGAATACCGATGATGAAGATGAAGATGCCGAAGGCAGTGATGATGATGACATCAGTTCAGAAGTCACAGAAGAGCGTCTGCAGGCAGCTCTGAGATATTTCAATGATGATAGTGATGAGGGATCGGACTTTGAAGGGTTCCGGGAGTCGGATGATGATGATGATAATAAATGAATAAAATGGCCTATTTTAAGATGAAAACACAATTTCTTCTGGTGACTTTTGTTTGTTGATTTCAAAGACATTAATGATCAAACTTGTATTTCAGTTTAAGATTTATGAAAGCAATAAAATACGAACAACACCTTGTTCTTGTACTTTTAGGCCTAGAATCATTTCTTAAATTTCTATCTCTTTGTGCATTCATACTCTTTGATTTCAACAGTGGCATCCCATTTCCATCATAAGCCCATTCAGTTCACCATTGGTTTCACTTGGCTTAGGAAAATAAAACCAAACCCATTGCTGTCAAGTCAGTTCTGACTCAGAGTGACCCTATAGGACAGAGTAGAAATGCCTCGTAGGATTTCCAAGGAGCAGCTGGTGGATTCGAATCTAACTTTTGGTTAGCAGCTGAGCTCTTAACCAGTGCATCACAATGAGATCAGTTTTATCCTAGTAACATTAAATCTGTTCAACAGAAAAAATTGAAATTGAAGTCAGCAATGTAAAAAAAAATACTGTATAGTGTGCTTATGAAAATAACATGCTGGGTGGTTTGCGTGGTTTGCAAAAAATGCATAATGCATATTTTATTTGCATAAAATATGGTAATATAGTTAAGATGTCAGTACCACCCAAAGCAATCTATAAATTCAATGCAATACTTATCAAAATTCCAATAACCTTTTTTGCATAAATGGAAAAGCCAATCTTCAAATTTATATGGAAGGGCAAGGGACACAAATAGCTAAAGCAATCTTGAAGAATAAAGTAGGAGGACTCATGCTTCCTGATTTCAAAACATACTGTAAAACCACAGGAATTAAAACAGCTTGGTACTGGTATAATAATAGACATATAAACCAATGGAATAGAATTAAGAACCCAGAAATCTATACATCTGTGGTCAACTGATTTTTGACAAGGGTGCCAAGTCCATTCAATGGGGGAAGAGGAGTCTCTTCAATAAATAGTGCTGGGAAATTTGGATTTCCACATGCAAAAGAATGAATCAGGATTCATGCCTCACACCATACACAAAACCCAGTTCAAAATGGATCAGGGACCTAAATGCGAAAACAAAACCTATAAAATTTTTAGAAGAAAATATCGGGGCATGGCTGTGACACCCTGCTTCATTTTTTCTGTATAACACTTGCTCCTTTCTTTTGCGTGTGTTTTTTGGTGTGTGCTTTTGTCTATCTTCCCTCCAGACTGTAAGCACCTGGGTACAGGGAGCACATATGAGTTGTTTTCATCACCCACCCAGGCCCTAACAAAGCACCCGTCACAGGTAAAGTGCTTGGGGCACAGTTGCTGAATGGATAAATGAGAGGATCTCAAATCCCCTTCCCACCTTTGCCTAGCTCAGATTGTGAACGTGGATGCTAATATTTGGAGGAATAAGTTCAAAAGCAGGGGGATGGCCAAAATGACCTATGGGTGATGGTCCCCTGACCCCAGTTGCTCCTGCAATACCCAGTGGGTATCACTGGCAGAAGAGGCTACTGCTCTCTGGTGGCTGTCAGCAGCACTGGCAGGAAAACCTCACAACAAAACACACAGCTTTATTCAAGTGGCTTCAAGGCAGCAGCTCTCCTGGATCCCAGGGGACAAAGAAGAAGGAACTGCAACTCCGTGGGTGATGTGGTGGACCTCTGCAACTTCCCTTTGCCCTCTCTTTGCCTCCACCGGCCCTGGGGTGTCCAGTTCACTCATAAGACATCCTCACCACAGCCAGGCAAAGATTCCAGCCCAGCTTCTGCAGGAGGACCCCCAAGTCTCCAACAAGGACTTCTCTTGACTCTGCTCTGCCCCACCCCAAGTACCCAGTTTCACAGACCCTCAGTATTCTCAAGAGTATGAAGTTCTTCCAGAGAACAGAAAACATTTTCCAAGATGTCACAGTGCAGTGGGTCATCAGCAGAGAACCAAGGCCAACAGACACTTCTCTGTGCTTGTGGAACCCTTGAGGCCACTGACTCCAAGTACCCCAATTTATAGAGGAGGAAACTGAGATTTCTCCTGTAGGCTCCCTCCACTCTGGGAGGGGCTTATACTACTTTCCAGGGACCTAGAGTGATGGCCTGCAGGACCTAGGCCCTGTAAGCTCCAGGTTGCCCTGGGGATGGCTGGGACAAGGTAGAACCCTTGGATCCTTGGATATCTCCCTGCTTATTAGCCTGGCATTTCTCCCCCTACCCATTCTGTGGACCTGTAGACATGTTGGTGGAAGACTGGATGCCACTGCCCCATCGTAGAGCATCCTCCCACCTCTTTCTTTCCCTTGTCACCTCCCCAGTGTTCTCTGACCCCACCACCATGGTCCCCACCTGTGAAGTCTGTGTGTGTGTGTGCGCGCGTGCACGTGCGCACACTTGAGAGAGAAATGGCCCTTCATGGGGACGGCCTGGATAGGAATCTGCCACATTTTAGGGGCTCGTTTCCAAAAGGGACCCCACAGGAGGGGAATTAGCCCAGATCTAGGAGGCCAAAACCTTCCTTATCCTCTGGATTCTGCCCACTCGCCTCTCTCCTGGCCTCAGTTCCTCATTTGTACAATGAGGGATTGCGTACAGAATGGCATAGGCTTGCATTCGTTGAGGGTGCAGAGCAAGGCCCCTTACACTGGCGGGGCTGGGGGTGGGCTTGGGCATGATTCAGTTGCATGCACAGACGTATGGCTTCCCTAACACAGGTGGAGGCAGGTGGACATCTCAAGGGACAGCTAGGTCTCATATCCATGGCCTGGTGTGCACTTGGGGCCTGCATGGTCCTCAGTTAAGCAAATGCATATGAGAGCAGCCCTCTCTGCACGTACACTCATCATGCACCAACTGCTCTGTTCGTGGAGCAGATCCCATGAGATCCCTGCCCCCACTACTAGAGCCCTATGCTCCCTATAGCTCTTTGGGTTTTGGGCCACCAACACCACCCCCAGGAGGAGACTAAGGGTGCTTGCTAGGTGGCCATGGAGAGCCTGGCGAATAGGGAGCCACTGAATATTCACCTCTGTCCTAGTGGGCAATTTGGAGCAGCCAGCATGGAGAGCCTGCCCCTCCTACCTTCCATTTCATGACCTGGCTTTATCTCTCAGTCTCAGTGCACCACTCCATGGCCCAGAACCAATCCCCAAAGTGCTCCTGGAGTGTCGTACTGTAATTGTAGCAGGCCAACAGGAGCAGCTGGATCTCAGTGAACACCTCCAATTCCTGGGGCCAAAGGGAATGGCAGGATTCTGAAGAGGCCTGGTTAGGGGTGCCGGGCAGGGCAGGGGGCCAACTCTGGGACTTTGCTCATATGAGACCCCCCTTCCCATCCAGTCCCTACCTGTTTTCAAAGCTGGGAGCAAACTGCCTCTCCTCCAGGAAGTTGTCTTTGATTACAACCCCTATCCCACCTTCCAGTGGGGCAGGTCTTCCCCTTCTTTTTCATCAAATTCTCCCCATAAATCTAAGAGGAAGGGAGTAGAGTTTGAGACTGTCCTGTTCAGGGGGAGAATTGAACAAGAGAGCAATTTGAGTGGCAGTTGCTGACCACAAAATAGGCTCTCTTGGAAATAGAGGCATTCACAGACTCCGAACCTATGACTGTACATATCTACCAGACAATTACGCACTGAATTATATAAGCAGCACCTCACAAGTTTGGTATGGCTACTGAGGCCTTCTTGATACATGGAGCCAAACCTAAGATCTCTGGCATATACCACCTGTAGGAGTGAGTGGCCACTCTGTTCCTAGTTCCTTGTAGATTCCACAGTGCTAGAGCTCACCCCTCCCCAGATCCCTTGGGTACTTGGGGGGTACCTTGGGATTAACTGAGTGACTAGCAATGAGAGTGTTTCTAGACTAGATGGTCCTGCCACCATCATAAGCAATGGAGCTCAGTGGAATATTCCTGCCTTCCATCCCTTAACCAGGATATTCCTGCTAAAGGATGGGACCTAAGGGTCAGCACAGTTGGCCAGACTTCAAAGAGTCATCTTAACACTGGATATCTTGGCCAATATGGTCCTATATACACATTTTTACAAACTCTTGGGCCAGGCCCAAGAGTTGCTCCCTTCAGGTTAAAGAACTCTAGGAATCTGTTGCCTTATACACAAAATATAAATCAAGGTCACACATGTATTCACACATACCTAGCCCATGATACAAGGCATCACCAGGACACTCTATCCCATTCAGAATTCCATACATACTGATAGTGACCAAGGCACACATTTCACTTCTCAGAACAGACAATGCTGGACTCTTGGAAACGGCATCCAGTGGAACTTACATCTCTAAATAGGTCCCAGGCAGTCAGTTTAATTAAGAGACATAATGGTCTCATACAATTCCTATTTAAGTTACAAAACAAATGGAACCATAAATGGGAGTCCCTCATGTCCCAGGCCTTAATTTCTTTTAATTCAAGAATCCTTTGCTTACTCATACCTCACATCCCATAAAAACAAACAAACAAAAAAAGTTCTCATCACCCTTTCCTAATCTAAAAATCGGTATTTCTCCCCTCTATGTGGCCCATGTGATAAAGACTTATTATATGTGAGGCCCTTTAGTTATGTCTCCCCTGACCTTTATGGATTATCAATCCTGTCCTCATCCCCTAAGGCCTGAAGATCAGATCTAGGCACATACTCTTCTGAGACCCATTAACCATGGATTGCCATACAGGGATCTATTTGAGCCTGAACTTCCACTACACAAAAACCTTCAATATTTGGATTAAGAGAAGTGGATAATTAATCCAGGCTGTCCTGCTAATACCCTCTAAGAAATTAAAATTACTACTCTAGGACCATTCTCATAGACAGTGTGGGCTATAACAAGGAAGATAAAAAACTTCGCTCAGTAAAAATTGCACTTGGAGATACTAATGTAATAAACACCATATCTGTCATGGATTGAATTGTGTCCCCCAAAAATATGTGTATCAATTTGGCTAGGCCATGATTCCCAGTATTGTGTGATTGTCCACCATTTTGTCATCTGATGTGATTTTCCTATATGTTGTAAATCCTACCTCTATGATGTTAATGAGGTGGAATAGGCAGCAGTTATGTTAATGAGGCAGGACTCAATCTACAAGATTGGATTGTGTCTTGAGCCAATCTCGAGATACAACAGAGAGAGGCGAGCAGACAGACAGGGAGACCTCATACCACCAAGAAAGCAACGCCGGGAGCAGAGCACTTCCTTTGGACCCGGGGTACCTGCATGGAGAAACTCTTAGTCCAGGGGAAGGTTGATGACAAGAACCTTCCTCTGTAGCCAATAGAGAAAGCCTTCCCCTGGAGCTGACAGCCTGAGTTTGAACTTCTAGCCTACTAGACTGTGAGAGAATAAACTCCTGTTTGTTAAAGCCATCCACTTGTGGTTTTTCTGTTACAGCAGCACTAGATGATGAAGACAATATCCCATAATTATCAAACTAGACTACCCCTTGCTGTTGTACTTAGATGCCATCTAGTCATCCCGATGCACAGTGACATGTATGATAGAAGAAAACATTGCCTGGACCCTCTATTTTACCAAGTATGATGTCCTTCTCCAGTTATTGATCCCTCCTGATGATGTGTCTAAAGCAAAATGAAGTCTTACCATCCTCACTTCCATGGAGCATTCTGGCTATTTCTTCCAAGACTGATTTGTTCATTCTTTTGGAAGTCCATAGTTTATTCAGTATTCTTCACCAACACTGCACTTTGAATGTGTCAATTCTTTGGTCTTCCTTTTTCACTGTCCAGCGCTCACATGCATATGGGGTGATTGAAAATACCAGGGCTTATGTCAAGCACACCTTAGTCATCAAAGTGACATCTTTGCTTTTTAAGATTTCAGAGGTCTTTTGCTGCAGGTTTGCCTAATTCAGTATGTCGTTTGATTTCTTGACTGCTGCTTCCACGGGTGTTGACTGTTGATCCAAGAAGAATGAAATCCTTGACAACTTCAGTTTCTTCACCATTCATCATGATATGTTTATGGACCCGGTTGTGAGGATTTTTGTTTTCTTCAAGTTTTTAATTGTGCTCATATGGAACCTATATACAGATCAAAATCACACAGAACAAAGGGATACTGCATGGATTAAAACCAGAAAAGATGTGCAGGAGGGTTGTATTCTTTCACCTTACTCCATCTACTCTGTGTAAACCATACTGAAGGCTGTAGTCTTTGACATTTGTCAGTTAGTGTTTCAAGTTATCTTCATTATCAGCAAGGAAGATTGTGTCATATGCATATCACAGGTTGTTAATGAGTTTTCCTCCAATCCTGAAGCCACGCTCTTCTTCATATAGTCCAGCGTCTTGGATTATTTGCTCAGCATAGATTGAGTCAGTAAGGTGAAATAATACAAATATAAAGATCAAGCTTACGATCTTTTCAAGGAATAAACTCAGTATCTAAGTTCCACAAACAATACAACATCAACTGCATAAGAAACAAGTACAAATTAAACCTATTGGATATGGAATGTACAGTGATGTCAGTGGAGATTCACCAACAGAAAACGGGGAGGGAGGAGCAAAACAGGAATACTTTTAGTATGTTCATGTTGTATGTTACTTGTTGTTTGTATGGTAAATGTTGTAGTTACAAGTTGTGTAATGTAGTATTTGTGGTAACCACTAAGAAAACACTTCAAAAAAATACACAGAAGAAAAGAAGGAAGAAATCAAAAAATCCCATCACAAAAAAGCAGCTAAACACAAAAAGTAACATAAAATGAGAATAAAAAGGTAAAGAAGATATAAAGCATTTTAAAAAAATGGCAAAATGAAGTGGATACTTCATTTTCAGTAGTAACCTTAAATGTAAATGGTCTGAACTCCCTATGCAAAAGGCAGAGAGTGACCGAATGGATAAGAAAACATGATCCATCCTTTTGTTGCCTGCAAGAAACACACCTTAGACATAAAGACACAAACGGACTGAAAGTAAAAAGATGGAAAAAAATATTCCATGCAACCAGTAGCCAAAAAAGAGCAGGGGCAGCCAAACTTATATCAGATAAAATAGACTTTGGATCAAAATCTATTACAAGAGATAAAGAAGGACATTACATAATAATAAAATGATCACTCCATCAAGAAGACATGACAGTTATAAATATATATGCACTTAACATCCATGCTCCAAAATACATGAAACAAATACTAACAAATATGAAAGAATAGATTACTCCACAATAATAGTTGGGGACTTCAACACGAGTCTAGACAGAACACCTGAAAAGATCAGTAAGGACACTGAGGACTCAAATAAAACCATAAAGCAATTTGACCTTGTTGTTGTTGTTGTTAGGTGCCATCAAGTCAGTTCCAACTCATAGGGACCCCATGTACAACAGAATGAAACACTGCCCAGTCCTGCGCCATCCTCACAATCGTTGTTATGCTTGAGCCTGTTGTTGCACCCACTGTGTCAATCAGTCTTGTTGAGGGTCTTCCTCTTTTTCACTGGCCCTCTACCAAGCATGATTCCTTCTCCCGGGGCTGATCCCTCCTGATAACATGTCCAAAGTATGTGATACATAGTCTCACCATTGTTGCTTCTAAGAAGCATTCTGGTTGTACTTCTTCCAAGACAGATTTGTTCGTTCTTTTGGCAGTCCATGATATATTCAATATTCTTCACCAAAGGTGTCAGTTCTTCTGTTCTTCTATAGAATCTTTGATCAAAATGTATAGTAATGGTAGCCAGGCACCATCCAGTTCTTCTGATCTCATGGCATAGGAGGGCATTGTTCATGGAGGCAATTAGCCACACATTCCATTTCTTCCTCCTATTTCTGACTCTCATTCTTCCTCTGTTGCTCCAAGCAAATAGATACCAATTGTTGTACCTTGAATGGCCGCTTGTGCCTGGGGTCTTAAAAGCTTGCAAGCAGCCCTACAAAGTACAATTGGTCTCTATTCACCTGGACCAACAGAGGAAAAAAAAGAGTCAAGAATAGAAGGAGGAAATGGAGTATGTGGCTAATTGCCACCATGAACAATGGCCTCCTTTGCCAATAGACCAGAAGAACTGGATGGTGCCCAGCTACCATTACTGAACATTTTGATCAAAGATTCTATATAAGGATGTGGAAAAATTGGAACCTTCACACACTGCTGGTAGGAATGCAAAATGGTACAGTAATTGTGGAAAATAGTCTTGTGGTTCCTCAGAAAACTAGAGGTAGAGTTGCCATATGACCCAGCAATTCCAGTCCTAGGTATATACCCTAGGGATCTAATAGAAGTGACACGAACAGACATACGCACACCTCTGTTCATTGCAGCACTATTCACAATAGCAAAAAGACGGAAACAACCTAAGTACTCATCAATGGATGAATGGATAAATAAACTGTGGTACATACATACAATGGAATACTACTCAGCAATAAAGAAAAATGAGTTCCTGATACATCCTGGAACATGGATGAACCTGAAGGACACTATGCTGAGTGAAATAAGTCAATCACAAAAACAAAAAAAAAAAATATTGTCTGTTCTCACTTTTATGAAATAGCACAACTAGGGAAATATACAGAAACTAATGTTCATTGGTAGTTATCATGGGTTGGGGTGGGGGAAGAGGAAGAAGTACTCTTTAGGTAATAGTCACTTTCTGTTTATAGAAATGGGAAAGGTGGCACTGAATATGGGTGAAGTTTGCACAGCATGCCTGATGTAACTGATGTCAATAAGCTGTACATAGGGAAAAGCAATGAACAGGCAAATGCTAGGTTATGTGTGGTTTTGCAACAATAACAATAACCAAAAAGGGAGGTGGGGCTACAAATGCTGACACTAATTAGACATAACCAGTCACCTCATGGGATTAGTTCTTCTGGTTTGGTGGCTTAAGGCTATGGTCTTATGGGACAGTCCAGTCAGTTGGCATAATATAGTTCTTAAAGTTTATGTTCTACCTCCCAGTATAGCGAGTAGTGCCTGGGGTCTTAGAAGCTTACTGTTGCCCATTTAAGTTACAACCTTAGGTCTTTATTTGTCTGTAACAAAAGAGAAAGAAGGAAACCCTAGAATCAGAGAAGGAACTGAACTACAGGACTAATTGTCTCCATGAACCACTGCCTCTTCCACCTTGAGACCCAGAACTCGATGGTGCCTGACCAGCACTACTGAACTTCTGGTCAGGAACATAATAGAGAAGTCCTGATTAAAAAAAAAAAAAAAAAATGGGGGGGGGGTTGGGAAATGTGGAACAGAACATCAAATTCTTAAAGAATCCAGACTTACTGGACCTGTTGAGTCTGGAGGAGTCCCTGAGACTATGGCCCTGAGTTGTTCTTCATACCTTGAATTGAAACTATCCCCTGAAGTCACCTTTAAATGAAGCAACAGTTTAACCCAAAGAGTAAGATTGTCACCCTTTAGTATTGCATTTAAAGAAAAAAAAAATCTATATAAGACCAAAGGGTCAACAGCTATTATAAAGCATAGATGAGAATTTTGCAGGGCAGGGATATTAAGTAAATGGAAGTGAAACAACTAGAATAGAAATAATGAGAATGTTGACACAATCTGAAGAATTTAACCAATATCATTGATCATTATGTCTAGAAACTGGAATGGGAGCTGGTTTTGCTGTGTATAAAAACCAAATCCATTGCCATCGAGTCAATTCTGACTCATAGCGACCCTACAGGACAGAGTAGAACTGCCCTATAAGGTTTCCAAGGGGTGCCTTTTGGTCAGCAGCCGAACTCTTAACCACTACACCACCTTCACCAAAAATAAGATTAAAAAAAAAAAGAAAACAAAAATGAGGGGTTGTGATTGTTAAAGTTGTGTGTCAACTTGGTTGGGCCGTGATTCTCAGTGGTTTCGCAGTTACGATGCAGTATAGTAATTGTATAATGATGTGATCACCTCCATGATGAGATTTGATATAATGTGATCACCTCCATGATGGGATCTGCAGTGAGTAGCCAATCAGTTGAAAGGGAGTTTCCTTGGAGGCGTGGCCTGCATTCAATATAGTTGGACTTTCTGGCAAGGCTCGTGGGCTTTTGCTCACACTGGATCCTGCAGCCGGCTCCTGTGCATCTGACCTCTGGTTCTTGGGACATGAGCTAGCAGCTTACCTGCCGTCTTGCCTGCCGCTCTTGGGATTCGTTGGTCTTTGACACCTGTAAGCCAGAGCCCTGCTGTCTGACTTGCCAATCTTGGGTTCGCCAGCCCCTATGGCTGCATGAATCAGGAGCAGCCTCCAGCCTGACCGATAGACTTCAGATGTTTCAGCCTTTGCAACCACGTGTGCCACAAAATCTCTCTATATATGTATTTATACACTTCACTGGTTTTGCTTCTCTAGATAACCCAGCCTAAGACGGGGTGTAAAAACAGCATGGAGGCAGTGCCTGACCTCCTCCAACTCCACAAGGGGGATGGGGAACCAAGATCAACAGCCCAAGGCTGACTCCCATGAGGTGAAGGCCAGACGAGCGTCATCTCTCTGCCATCTTTACTAATTCTGACACCAACTGTCCCTCGCACAGCACTCTCTACTTGTCTGTTGGGTTCGATAATTCATTGCAATGGCCACATAGAACTCACAGACCGTACTCACGATTATGGGGTTTATTAGGGAAGTAACAGTTACAATTCAGGCTCAGGAACACTCAGGATACAGTTCTTCCAACAGGACAGTCTCACCCCAGCTGCGCATGAAGGCACGCCTCTCCCAGGCCATTGACCTCTGCCCAAAGGCACTCACCTTTCTCTCTCCATGGGCCAGGAAGCCCACCATGCTGTCTGCTGGTGTCGGGTCTCTGCTGTCAGGTCTCTCCTGCTACTGCTTCTCACTGTCTTCAAGGTTACAGCTCATTCTCTCTTGTCTCCTGCTTCCAGGAGCTTCTCAGTGCAGGGATCCCAGGTCCAAAGGAAGTGCTCTCCGCTCCTGCTTCCTTGGTAGTGGTGGGATCCTCTTCTCTAGAATTGGCTCTCTTTTAAGGCAAAAGTGACCAATCCCCTTGGTAGGCCACAATTACCCTATCACACAATCACCTGGGTGGGAGTTACAAGACTATGGCTAGAAAGGCCACACAAAAAAGTAATTAATTGCACCACAGGGGGTTAAGGAACCCCTAGAACACCATCAACAAAATTGCGTCCCAGTTTCCACTGTGCTCATTATGATGGAGCTACACACTCCCTGTCTTAGTCATCTAGTGCTGCTGTAACAGAAATACCACAAGTGAATGGCTTTAACAAAGAGAAATTTATTTTCTCACAGTCTAGTAGGCTAGACATCCAAAATCAGGGTGTAAGCTCCAGGGGAAGGCTTTTTCTCTCTGTCAGCTCTGGAGGAAGGTCCTTCTCGTCAATCTTTCACTGGACTAGGAACTTGTCCGTGCAGGAACTCTGAGTCCAAAGGACACGCTCTGCTCCCAGTGCTTATTTCTTGGTGATATGAGGTCCCCCCTCTGCTCTCTTCCTTTTCCTTTTACCTCTTATAAGATAAAATGTGGTGCAGGTCACACTCCAGGGAAACTCCTTTTACATTGGATCAGGGATGTGACCTTAGTGAGGGTGTTACAATCGCATCCTAATCCTCTGTAACATAAAGTTACAGTCACAAAATGGAGGACAACCACACAATACTGGGAATCATGGCCTAACGAAGTTGACACACATTTTGGGGAGACACAATTAAATCCATGACACTCCTTTACCATGTATGCAAGCTCTCCAGGATTTTTTTTTTTTTTTTCCATTCTTTAATTGGGAAGCAACCCATGCTTTAAGATACAAACTCAAGAAATAAAATGATATTTATTCTACCTAAGTAAATATTCCTACAAATGTTTGGACACATTGCCAAATGTCCCCTAAGGGGAAAATTCCTCCCCATTGAGAACCACTGAACTAGAACTACATATTTTAAAATAATAATAATAAGCCACAATAGCTAAAACCTTCTTGAAAAAGAACAGCAAAGTTGAAGGCCTGACACTCTGATTTCAAACCTTACTACAAAGCTGCAGTAATCAAGACAATGTGGTACCGGCGTAAGTACAGACATAGAGATTTAAGAATCCAGATATAAACCCATATATCTGCTGTCAGTTGATCTTTGGCAAGATCAGTGGGGAAAGAGTAGTCTTTTCAACAAATGGTGCTGGGACAACTAGACATCCAACTGATGGACCAGGCAGAGCTGGGTCCCTGAAGTTCACAGTCCTGTCCCCCACCCCAGAGTGGGGACATTACTTATGAGCCAGGCACTCCTGAGACAGCTCCCTCCCAGGGCCTCTTTCCTGGTGAAACATCTGGAATCCTCACTCTCAAGCTGTCCAGAGAATGCAGCATCTTGGAGAGTGCCAATCTCTGCTCTACCCTTCTACCTTCACAGGTATTCAGGGACTCAGAAAATATGGAAGAGGCTAGTGAAGCAGATTGTGATGGGACAGCAACAACAGGGGTTGTTGTGTGGACTGGGAACCACAGGTGAGGCCACTGGCCAAGGCGTCAGCAGAGGCCCAGGGAAAATGTTGTACAGGAGAGAAAACTGAGGAATGAGGGCAGGCGAGATGAGGAGGAGGAAATCCAGGCACTGGGGTGCCCATCCTAGGCGTTGTGTGGGACTGCAAGTGTGAAGCAGTCTCAGCACAAAGGGCTTTTCCATGTAGGGTGGTTATGGACAGAAAGCAACAACAACAACCCCACATCAGTGGGGGACTAAACCCACGAAGGTTCAGCCAAGGGTTCAGGATGCACTTGAGGCCTAGGCTCCCCCCTCACCTGGCCCAGTGACACAGATAGGTGTGTGGTATTGTCCTTTTCCAGAGTCAGGGCCCGTGTTCTGGACGCCAGGCCCTGGGAGTGAAAAGTGAAGCTGACTTGTCCATCCTTCCCTCCCGGCTCCCCTTCTCCCTCCTCCTGATACATCTGGTTCTGCTGCTCCTCCCTCTTCCACTGTGTTTTTGCTCACATGGGACCCCCACTTGCCTCCCCTCTCATCCAGGCCCTACCTGTTCTAAGAGCTGGGATCAAACAGCCCCTTCACCAGGAACTTGTCGTTTATTCCAGCCCCCTACCACCACCCTCCAGTGGGACAAGTCTCCTTCTCTGTTCACCAAATTCTCCCCATAAATCTAAGAGGAGGTGGGTGGAGTAAAAGAGAGTCCTGCCTAGGTGGGTCTGATTCCACTCCACCTTCCAGAGAAAGTGCCAAAGCTGCTCACCTTCCTTCTGGAAGTTTATCATTCTCTCCTGGAAGGCAGACCACCATTGTCCCTCAGAGAAGGTTCCCTAGGCCATTATCAGATGCCCTTTCATGCTGCACTACCTAGAGTGTCCACCACACACACACACACAGACACACAGACACACACACACACACACACACACCCCAGGACCTTGACATAGGGCAAGTTCTGAGCCTCACGGCAAGGGGCACCCAGGGCAGAGGATCAGGAAATTTCTAACCCAATCCTTTCTGATGATGGAGAGACTGAGGCCTAGGCAGTACAGAAAAGGGCTGCTCAGCCACTCATGTGGTACCTAACCTTGGAGGGGCCCGCTACTGTCAACTCCATGGAACAGTCTGAGGGAAGGGTTGTGTCCAGCTTAGCCAAACCTTCCTGCAGCTTTGCAAAGAGGCCACTCTGCTGTTCACTGCTTGGGGAACTAGGACTGGCAGCTTATGCTGTGTCTCTATTTACCAGTGGCTAGATGGGCATGACGCTCCCAGTTCAGAGTGGTAACTGCCAAGTGCTAAGAGGACAGGGATCAGTTAAGGGGGCTCTCTCCTCCAAATCCTTAGTATCCATATCCCCACTCCTACACTCACTCACATCCAGACGATCCTTCATTGCAGTGTCTATCATCCCACATAGTGAGGAGCCTGCCAAGGTTGGAAACAGTGCCCTGGATGGCACGTGTGGCATTGGGGCTGGGTGGTGATGATCACAGGCTCTCAGGTGCCCACCCAAGGCCCTACACTGAAGACTCCTCAGCTTCAGCCTCCTACCCTCCACCCCAGGCCTTCTACTTGGAGCAGCTTGGGGGTCCTTGGCTACCTCCACTGAGTCCCTTTTCTGTCCTCCATAAACCCTAATCTTCCTCTAGTCACCTCCCAGAGACAGTTTTTAGCAAATTAAAAAGGTTATATGGTCATCGTTCACCCCCACCACCAAATGCACCCTGAGGCCAGCTGTCAAGTCTGTTGCTCTAGCTGCGTGTAAATCATCTCCCCAAGATACTACCTATTCAGGTCGTGGCCTTTCCCGGCTTGAGAGAGGTCATGTCCACCTGAGGCATTTTAGACAACGTCACGGATTGAACTGTGTTCCCCCAAAATATGTGTCAACTTGGTTAGGCCATGATTCCCAGTATTGTGTGGTTGTCCTCCATTTTGTAATTGATGCAATTTTCCTATGTGTTTTAAATCCTGATCTCCGCCTGTGGTTAATGAGGCAAGATTAGATTATGTTAAAGAGGATTAGGGTGGGATGTAAAACCCTTACTCAGGTCACATTCCTGATCCAATGTAAAGGGAGTTTCCTTGGGGTGTGGCCTGCATCACCTTTTATCTTACAAGAGATAAAAGGAAAGGGAAGCGAGCAGAGTTGGGGACCTCATACCACCAAGAAAGCAGCGCTGGGAGCAGAGTGTGTCCTCTGGACTCGGGGTTCCTGCGTGGAGAAGTTCCTAGTCCAGGGGAAGGTTAATGACGAGGACCTTCCTCCAGAGCCAACAGAGAAAGCCTTCCCCTGGAGCTGACACCCTGAATTTGGACTTCTAGCCTCCTAGACTGTGAGAGAATAAACTTCTGTTTGTTGAAGCCATCCACTTGTGGTATTTCTGTTGTAGCAGCACTAGATGACTAAGACAGACAGTTTGGTAACAGGCAGAAAGGGCTGGAGGATAAGGGGCTCCTCCTTTCCTGACTCAGAGGCCAGCCAAAAAACATATCCCTCCTGGGCCTTGTGCATACTCAGTGTCTTAGTCGTGGTACTCTAGAGAAACAGAATGAGTCTTTTTATATATTTAGCATATACATATAGAGAGAGAGGGAGTGTTACTTCAAGGTATTGGCTCACATGATTGTGGAGAGCTGGCAAGTTCAAAATTTGTAGGTCAGACTGCAGGCTGGAGACTTTTGTAGGCTTGCCTTCCAGGATATGTAGCTCTGGAGGCAGAACACACCCTAAGGAAACTCTCTTTTGAACTGATTGATTACATTACCTAGGCTAAATTCTCAAAGGTCATTATATTATGGAACAGCAACTAGACCAGTGTTTGGCCAAACCACTGGCAACCATAGCCTAGCCAAGCTGACACATAAAATTAACCATCACATACCATCTCTTTCTGCTGCTACTTCCGAACTGTCTTGGGGATCATTTTCAGGATGGGAAACTTGGAGGCCTCCACATTCACCCAGGGTTGGGTATGAGGTCATCAAGGCCATCCTCCTCTCACCACTTTACCCCATCAGCACCCCTGACCTCCAGTCTCAAACATCATTTTAAATTAGATGGTATAGATGCTACTGCTACCATCAGCATGCTATGATTTTCGATTAAAATTCCAGCTCCAAAACTCACTGTGTCACCTTGGTGTTCTATAAATGAGCAAAATATGGCTTCTTTGTATTGGCCCCTAATTTGTTTACATCTTCACAGTAGGCTGGGTCTGTAAGTCCTAAACGCAAAATTTTCCACATCCAGTTGTTTTAAATATAGAACAAAGCAGATGTTTAGCCATTTACAGACTTCCTACTTTACATACCTTTGCATTTGGGAAGTCTCATGCTCTGAGGAATTTTCTCCGTATCCGAATCTGTCAAAGTGCTCACCCCCCACCCCCCCGTAAGTAGCTTGACAACACAGCCGTCCCATGGTCATATATATTTTCTTGATCAGCCCCCAAATCTCCTAAACTACTACACTTGGGTAAGCATCCTGGACTCACTGAGCCTGTTTCCTCATCTGAAAAGTGATGACGAGAACTACACCTACATCAGAGGATCTTCTGAAGACTCAGTGTAATATTACGATTAAAGTTGCTGTTCTCACTATCACTCTCTCTGTGATAGAGCCATGCACAAAGCTCATGCAGAGTTTTTTAATCCCTTGGACCTCATTGCCTCCCCATGAGATTAGCACCACAGGGTCCTAATTCGTTTTTTACATGGAAGCTCTTGAGATAAGGTCAGGAACAATCCACCAGGAATTTATTTCAAATAATCCATGGGGGGTGGGGTAGTGTCATTTCTAACAAGGAACCAGGAATTCATTAGTCTCCCAGATAGTTCACAATCCATGTGGGGCATGTGTCATTTTTACCAAGGAACCATGATGAGATTCTGAAGGCTGTGATTGATTAGCAGTGTCTGATATATGGGTAGAGTGGGGAATTGTACACTCACATCTGTCTCTTAAGTGTAACCATTTGAACCTGAGGGCAGGCAGCCACTTTGGCCCCTGGATCCCTAGGAGTTAAGGTACTTCCTAAACCTCCCCCTGCCCAAAAAACAAAAAACAAAACAAAACAAAAAAACCCTAACCCTGCCATTGAGTCAGTTACAACTCATAGCGAGGGATCCCATGGGGTTTCTAAGGCTGTAAATCTCTACGGAAGCAGACTGCCACATCTTTCTCCCATGGAGCAGCTGGTGGTTTCCTCACTTTAACCACAGCACCACCAGGGCTCCTTTCAAGGTACCATCTAGTGGCCTTTTATTCCTTTCAGCCTGAAGGACTTTCTTTAGCATCTCTTCCCATTCATTCTATGTTATACATAAGGTCGCCATGAGTTGGAGTAGACTTGACGGCAATTAACAACAACAAATACCAGCAATTTATAAACGCAGACCTAGATGAGGTTAGGACATGGGAATAATTTCAAATAGATTTCTTGTTTTGGTTAGTTGTAGGGAGAATAATACAGCTTAGTTTATTTAACCTGAATGTAAGAATGTGCTTGGCATACAGAAGGGATATGGCTCCTCAAGGACTATAGTTGATACCTTTTGAGTACAAGTAGTTTATTTGGGGGTGGGTGGGTTGAGGAAACACCGGTAGGGAAGTGGAGAGCAGACACAGAGAAGGGAAGACAGCTAATAAAGCAGCTTCCACCTTGGGTGAATGTGAGTAAACCCATGAGGGAAACTGGGAAACAGTGTAAAACACACGCTTCAGAGATCTTCAACACAAAGGGAGAGAGAGATCCAGTATTTAAACTCAAATTCCCATCCATTATTGTGTTGAGGGCTGCTCCCAGGATGTGTTATTACCCAGCAGGCACAGTGGCCTTTCATGGTTTTAGAAAAAGCCTGCAGGTAAAGATATGGATACTGCAAGTCAGATGACACACACAGAAGGGGTAAGGCAGGCCACCAACAGCATCTGCTACAAATATTGACTTAGACCTATTAATAGGGTCTAGTAGCATACTAATTTTAGTTTATGAATAAATTTTAGTAATTGTTAATAATCTCACTAATTACTAATGAGTAGCCCTTAGTTTTGGAGCCCTAGTGGCGCAGTGGTTAAGAGCTCAGCTGTTAACTAAAAGGACGGCAGTCTGACTCCACCAGCTGCTCCTTGGAATCCCTATGGGGCAGTTCTGCTCTGTCCTACAGGGTTGCTATGAGTCAGAATCGACTCGACGGCAACAGGTTTGGTTTTTTTGTTTTAGCCCTTAGTTTATTTGAAAAGTCTATGCAATATTTTTTCTATATAAACAACAGGATGATGCTCTTAAATTGTTCATACTCCATCAAGTAGTCCCCAACTTAGGGATCACAGAACAAAGGTACTATGCCTCCCTTCTGCCTTAACTAGACTGGAGGGAATGAAGGTATAGGGAGTTCAAGAGAGAATGGATACAACAGCTTCTTACATTTTCTGTAAAGTAATTCTTGACTACAGCAGGAGGTAAGCCACAAAAAGAAGGTCAGCACAGAAACACCATTTCAGTTCCTTTTTATTATATTTCAGGAAACAATCAAATTATATATGCTTACAGTAGTTAAGTTCTCATCTCTACATGGTAGGTTTTCCTGTTAACATCATGTAGATATCTGTCCTCTGTGAGTACCCTGATGCTTAATAAGGCTTGTGCGCCAGCTGAAAGATTTTCCACATTTGTCACATCTATAGGGTCTCTCTCCAGTATGAATGACCTCATGTCGATAAAGATTTGTCTTAAAACTAAATGTTTTCCCACATTCTCTACATTGAAAGAATTCCTCTTTGGTATGGGTTCTTTGATGCTGAATGAGATCTACATTCCGGCCAAAGGACTGCCCACATTCACTACATCTGTGAGTGTTCTGTCTAGTATGAATCTGTTGATGGCTCACAAGGGTCGAGCGTCTACTGAAGGCTTTTCCACATTCAAGGCATTTATGGGGTTTTTCTCCGCTATGGGTAAACTGATGTCGAATAAGGGTTGAATTCCGACTAAATGTTCTCTCACATTCACTACATTTATAGGGTTTTTCTTTGGTATGAATCCTCTTATGCTCAACAAGATATGAGATCTGACGGAAAAACTTTCCACAGTCATGACATTTATGTGGTTTTTTTGGTGGGTGACATTTATGAACAGTAAGAGCCGACGTCTGTTTGAAGGCTTGTCCACAAATGTTACACTCAAAAGGATTCTCTGAAGTGTGAAGTCTTTGATGTTGAACAAAATCTGTCTCACATCTGAGGACCATTCCACATTCACTACATTCATAAGTTTTTGGTCCTGTAAGAATTTGCTTATGTCTAACAAGCAATGACCTCTGACTGAAGGGTTTCCCATATTCATCATATTTGCCTTGCTTCTTTGTTTGAGCATTCTGATCTTCAATAAAATTAAAGTTTTGAAAGAAGCCCTTCTTATATTCATCACCACTAGTAGGGAGTGCAAATCTGAAATTGTTCACAAAGTCGTTACTTTTAAATAACTTTTCAGAGGTTTTCTTGGCCTTCTCTTGCTTTACCACTGATACCTTATATGATACTAATTCTTCAGAAATTGTCTGCATTGAAGTTAACTTTTTCATCTTATATCTGGCTTCAGAACCTAACCAAACAAAAAGAAAATATATAAATGATGTGTCCACTGCAGAAGGAAAAGAAGCTGATTGTTTGGGACATATGACAATCTAATGAAATTATCAAGCGCTTATTTCGTTACATCATTATACTCAAGAGGCCAAAATTATGAGTTTAATAGTACTCTTAGCCTTCATAACAGAAAGAACTCTTTACATCAATTGACTAAAAAGTGCACAAGAGTGTGTGCTAGAGAATGTGAGAAGAGAACAAATCTATCGCCATTATTGGAAAAACAACTTCCTCTGGTCATGCACGACTGATGTTAAAAATCAGTAGTGTCACATAAATATAGGAGAGGTAGCATCTTACATTTTCTAGATACGCATGTTTGTAATGATTCTGGGTGAAAAAAACTCCTTAAAAAATATAGGATAGAACAGAAAAGGAACCAGAGGGGAAACAGGTACAAAATCCAATAAAATACAGCAGTGGTTCTCAACCATGGGATATTTAGTAATGTCCGCAGACGTTCTTGTCACAAATGGAGTGGTGCTACTGGCACCTAGTGGGTAAAGGCCAAGGATACTGGTAAACATCCTACAATGCATAGGGCATCCCTCCACCCCCAAACAAAGAATTGTCCAGCCCAAAATGTCAGTAGTGTCGAGGGTGAGAAACCTTCAAGTAGAGGGATGTGACAAAAGGTAGAAGGGTACTCAGGAAAAAGTCAGTATACCAAGGAACACTGAGGGAATATGAAAAACAAAATGAATGCAAGAGAACAAGTGATCGTATGGTAAATGGATGAGTAATGAGAGTAGAATAAGGGACTAGCTAGGGTCTAGGGTGGTTGTCACTTAGAAAACACTAGACCAGCTACTTCAGAGAAATAGTACACTGCAGTGGAAAGAGGATAGGCTTCATAGAGAGTTGAAATCAATCTCAATTCTGTCAACCTATGACAGATATCTTAATTTTCAGTTTCTTCATCTGGAAAAAGGGAATGATAATCATACCTACTACCTTCACAGGGCAG